>NC_042624.1:91531552-91645152 GCF_901001135.1 Rhinatrema bivittatum
ACTTAAGTTTAGTTCCCATTATATCTAACACTATGAAAATGTGAAATAGGCTGCCAGTACTATCCAGCTTTCCTTTCCCTCGCACCCTCTCTCGCCAAATCACGCATCAACATTGACATTTGACAAACCAGTACAGACACGAAATGTGGATGTCAAGGACACAACTTTATTAACACATACAAACATGTGGACAATAGCCCGTTCAGCCAAACAATTACAAAACACTCTTGCCCTTATACCTCAGTAGGCCATCAGCCATTTCCCAAAAAAAGTAAACAACTCCACAGATTAGCCTGCCTTGCCGTCAGACATCATCTAGCAGATTGTCATCATCATTTCAGCTGCTGCTGCACCAGCAGAGATACCCCCCCAATCACACCCCCAATGCCAGCATTCAATGCAACAGCCCCCAGTCACACCAACATCTGCAGTCATCCAATGTGATAGGCCCACAACTATACCAATAGCTCTCTATGATCTCCCAGTGTTGTCCACACTACCCTGAACCCAGAAATGGCTTGGGTATCCTCCCACAGAAACGAGACAGTTGAAGACTTCTCTGTGATCCCCTCTTCCAAATAAAGCTTGAACAGTAGGAAAAAATATGTAATTCCTGGCATCCTGGAGATGTTATTAAAAGGGCATCCTATACCTAGGCATGGGCACTCCCAAAATTTTCACTTTGTTTTTTCATTCTTTGGACAGGTTCCAGGTTTTGATTCATACAATGTTTATTTTTGTTTGGCTTATTTGCCAAATTAAAATAAAATGTTTAAAAAAAAAAAAAAAAATATATATATATATATATATATATATAAAAGAAAGAAAAGAAACAAGGTCTCTCTGAGCTAGTCTGACATCTCCCACCCCTGAAAACCTTTCCGGGACCAGGAACCTCCTTGGCCCCCACCTACCACTTTATGTGGGGGTCCTGGATCATAAAAGGAGCAAGAGGGATGCTCACTCTCCACCTGTCCTTCTGGTGTCCCTTAAAAAATGGCACCAGCAGGTCTACAGCCCTGGCAACTTTTTGGGGAGGGGGGGTCAGTGTGCACCAAGTTGTGGCAACTTTTGGTAGGTGGTGGGTTTTGCCCCCCCCCCTCCCCCTCCCCCCCAGCAGATGGAGACAGAGAAGTTTTCAAAACAAAACTCCGCCTTGTATAGGATGAATATAGGATCAGTAGGGCCCGGGAAGCTCCTGAACCCCAGTGATTGCATCTAAGCACCATCTAACATCTGAAACTATGACTCCCCATAAGATTCACCCTCCATTTTGTCATTGAAGTGATTTTTGACCATCATATTGTAAAACTAAACAACACTCATCTGAAATTGCACCACAGAACCTGAGTCAGTATGTATTGCATTTACAATGAGCACCACACCCCAGTGCCTGAGTGGCCCCATTCTAATATGACATAATGGTCAGCCACCTTAAACCTGCCTAGATTTCAGACACCATCTGGCTAACCACTGCCACAAATCAGGCACCTTTTCCTCTGATACATCCCTAATGGAAGGAAGGGAACCCAAGAGTGTGTGCTTACCATCACCCACTTTGAAATCATCCAGCGCAAGCACGCCAGGTCCCACCAAAAACATGCTTGACCTATTGAATTATTGATAGTATACGCAACCTTCTTAGCTTTCTGCTGCTAGCCAGGTACTCTGCAACCCAGAATCAAGGGTCCACTGTTTTAAAACTTATTCTGCAAAATGATGCACCCTCCCATTCTAACTAGAAATAATACCAAACCAGGTGGTAATGACATGACAATGTATAATGGACCTGAATCAATGTGCAATAAATGCAAACTGAGCAACATCACCTGGTGCTTGGGAGGACCCCTCTGCCACATCCTAATAGCAGACTACTTTGAACCTACCCAGTTTTTAGACACCATCTAGCAAACTACCTCCATGAGTCAGGACTCCTTTCTTCACAACACTGAAGTGGGATGGAGTCTAGTGTGTGTGGAACCCCTTCCCAGCAAAATGCACTCAGCTGCATGAGAATAGTGAGCTAATCCCCAATCATAACCATTCTTTCTAAATCAGGAAAGCCTAAGCTCCTTCTCATATGGATCTGTATCAGCTCTTCCTCAATGAGCCCTTTAAGTGTAACTAGGGGACTTCATTTTCATTTTTATATTTCTTTTTTCCACTGAGAATTTATCAGTATTTGTTACAACAAGAACAAAAACAAAAGAAAATCAGTGCAAAAAAATTACAAGAATATATTGGATTTTATTTTAATGGATAGAGGCCAGGAGAGTTAAAAAATACACTGAGCAGATTAGGATCCTAGGGCAAGATTTAGCAAAGGGTAAACAGTGGAATGCCTCAGGGATCTGTACTTGGATTGGTGCTTTTCAATATATTTATAAATGATCTGGAAAGGAATATGAGTGAGGTGATCAAATTTGCAGATGATACAAAATTATTCAGAGTAGTTATATCACAAGCGGATTGTGATACATTACAGGAGGACCTTGCAAGACTGGAAGATTGGGCATCCAAATGGCAGATGAAATTTAATGTGGACAAGTGCAAGGTGATGCATATAGGGAAAGATAATCCATGCTGTAGTTACATGATGTTAGGTTCCATATTAAGAGCTACCACCTAGGAAAGAGATCTAGGCGTCATAGTGGATAATACACTGAAATCGTCAGCTCAGTGTGCTGCAGCAGTCAAAAAAGCAAATAGAATGTTAGGAATTATTAGGAAGGGAATGGTGAATAAAATGGAAAATGTCATAATGCCTCTGTATCGCTGCATGGTGAGACTGCACCTAAAGTACTATTATGGTCGCTGCATCTCATAAAAGATAGTTGCACTGGAGAAGGTACAAGCAAAATGATAAAGGGGATGGAATGGCTCTCCTATGAGGAAAGGCAAAAGAGTTAAGGCTTTTCAGCTTGGAGAAGAGACGGTTGAGGAGGGATATGATAGAGGTCTATAAAATCATGTGAGGTCTAGAGCAGGTAAATGTCAATCAGTTACTTACTCTTTTAGATAATAGAAGGACTAGGAGGCACTCCATGAATTTAGCAAGTAGTACATTTAAAACAAATAGGAGAAAATTCTTTTTCACTCAACGCACAATTAAGCTCTGGAATTTGTTGCCAGAGGATGTGGTTAGTGCAGTTAGTGTAGCTGGGTTTAAAAAAAGGTTTGGATAAGTTCTTGGAGAAGTCCATTAACTGCTATTAATCAAGCTGACTTAGGGAATAGCCACTGCTATTACTAGCATCAGTAGCATGGGATCTAGTTAATGTTTTGGTTCTTGCCAGGTACTTGTAGCCTGGATTGGCCACTGTTGGAAACAGGATGCTGAGCTTGGTGGACCCTTGGGCTGACCGAGTATGGCAATTTCTTATATTCTTATGAAGAGGGCCACATCAATTTAAAATATTTTGACAGAACTAGATGAAACCCTTTAATGACTTCTCCCCTCTTCCTTTGCTCCTTTTTTCATCATCTCTTTTCTCTCCCCCTCTCTCCTAATATCTCCTCTTTCCAGGTTCTTCTTTCCTAGTATCTCCTCACTTCTTTCAAATTTTCCCCTTTCTCCCTAGCATTTTTCCTCTCCCTTCAACATCGCCCCTCTCTCCTTCCCCTCACCCAGTGTCTTACCTCTTCTTTCCCTCTCTCCCCCCATCATTTCACTTTTTTCATCACCCTCACAAAGCCCCTCTTCTCTCTTTTCTCTTCTTCCCTCCTCCCAGTAGTGCACGGTTCTCTCTCCTCCCTAATCAGCAATGGCTCTAGTAGCAACTTTGGCCTTCCCTTCCAAATATAACCCGGAAACATTATCCAGCACAGCCCAGTGATTACTCCAGCCTTTCTCCCCAATGGCAGTGGCCACAGCAGCTCTGGTCTCCCACCTCCAGTGCAGCTCCAATGGTGATTCCGGGTTTGGCAGTAGATCTGGTCTCCCCTTCCATCAGCAATTTCCTTCTTCCTCTTGCAGTATGTACATGTGGTCATAGCTGCAGCATGCATATGCATGCTTCTCCCACACTTATTTCTCTGCATGTAAGGTCTGGGTCCAGTTCTTGTTTATACCGTGCTACTAGTCCTCTGGAGGAATTAGATACTGGAAAAATGAATTAACATTAGGGTGAAAAGCAGTTTAAACTAGGGATGTGCTTTCATTTGAAACAGCATTGCGTATGTAGTTTTACGTATGTACACTATTTGGAAATATGGTGCACTGGTTCCCCCCGCAAACATTGGGAAAATGGGATTCTTCAGAAACCCTCTGTCCCACCATCCTGCTAATATTAATGGAAAAACAGTAAAACACCACTCACATATCCTGCCCCCAATGCCCAACTCCTACTCTTTGTTACCAAATGGCACCTCTGGCTGCCAGCTCCTCTAATTGCCAAACCCAGCCCATCTACTGAACCCCCTCAGGTTTACCAGCCAACTACCAATGCCTCCCTACACTCTGCCTGTCTGTTTTGCCTCCACATACAAGCGCACTGAACCTTATCCAAAACACTGTTTTGCATGAGCCACCTCACTTGTAACCAGCGTCCATCCTGAGTTTTGTTCGGGAGGCAAATTACTGGGAAACTGGTAACAGTTACTTCCCATATGGCCAGCCAGCTGAAACCTATGTCATATCGCCACCACCACCATCAGAGTGCCTCCACCATGTCCTAACCAGGCTGCCCTCTATCAGAGTGGCTATAAGCAATCACCTTTCCAACTTGGTCTCCAAAAGAGGTTGCACAAAGCCAACTTTCCAGATGATCCACACTCATTTGCATTCAGGACTTCCTTTCCAGGTGTGCCTGTACTTTAGCACTCACCCCAGCATACCCTTTCCAGATGAGGCACACTATCACACTCAGCTAATTCTTAGAAAGTTTGTAAAGAGTCAAACCTCTGTAAACCAGGAACAATTGGTCCCTGTATGTTTAACTAGCAAAAGCCTATGTCATTCAAATTCTCTGCCACTGAAGCTCCCTGCCACATCCTAGCTGGGCTGCCCTCTTCTGATGTACCTGCCTCAAGCCCAGCAATCACAAGATTTCGAAGTGTGACTGCACCAATCACATCTTTATTCCCTTTCCAGATAAAGTATGCCTGATCACTTCCAAGAATCTCGCCTAGAGAGGGCTTGCTTTGAGCTAAGCTCTAGATCCCCTTCCCACCCTCTGCATTAACAGCACTTAATTAACGCCTGGGTTATCCTTTCTTTTTTTCTCTCTTTCATTTTTTATAATTTAGTCTTTATATCATTTACATCTAATGAGTACAAAATAGAAAATGATGCAAAAATACTAACAAAGAAATCGTACCAACCCATATTCTGCAAAGAGGGGTGGGATAAAACTCCATACTAACAAAAAGGAGCAAATACAAATGTCTGTATACAAAATATTTCACACTGGATAGATTTGTCACTGGTCTTGCAGCCTCGAGGGCATAGAGGGGTAGCTCACAGATCTCCAGCCCCTGCTTTCAGGATTGGGGTTGGGAGTTGCCCCCTCTCCTAAGCACGGGGGGGGGCACAGAACAAGAAAAATGAATCCAAAAGCTGACCAACATCTACAAAAATCTCTCTCTCTTCAAAAAGGAGACAGACAGGATGTGTACACATGAGGAATCTCCTCTGAACGCAAGAAAAAACACTAGGTTAGAGGCCCAGCTCAGCAGGGAGAAAGTAAAAATAGCTCCGTGCTCCTCAAAACCTAACTCAAAATGACCACACTCTCTCTACCTCTAGCTCTACCTTAT
Source organism: Rhinatrema bivittatum (assembly GCF_901001135.1). Classification (NCBI taxonomy): domain Eukaryota; kingdom Metazoa; phylum Chordata; class Amphibia; order Gymnophiona; family Rhinatrematidae; genus Rhinatrema; species Rhinatrema bivittatum. Next base: position 91,537,310 of record NC_042624.1, read on the forward strand.
GCCCTGGGATAGCTAATCACAGTCAGGTTAATGCAGAGACTGGAAAATCCCACTGCTGTTACCAGTCCTGATGGTAAGGGATCTGGGGCCATCTAGTGGCAAAATGAAGAGTCAGCTACACAAATCTAACAGCCTAAATTTTGTTTCTGCTTATGTCATCATGCATATCCATTATAGAAACATAGAAATGATGGCAGAAAAGGACCAAATGGTTCAGCCAGTCTGCCCATCAAGCTTTTGGTAGCATCTGCTGCACCATGCAGGTTACCCCAATACTTATAAGTTTCCCAGACCGTAATATTCAGGGCCCTTGTTAGTTGCTGTCAGAATCCAATTTCCCATTACCTCTTGCCTTTGAAGAAGAGAGCAATGTTGAAGTTGCATCAAAAGTATCAGGCTATGAGGTAGATCTTTAAAAGGTATGCCGGATTTTATAAGATATGCACATAGCCATGCGTATCTTAAAAAATCCAGGGTCGGCATGCGCAAGGCTGTGCAAAATTGGCAGCCTGCACGCTGAACTGCACAGCCTGCCTCCGTTCCTTCCGAGGCCACTCCAAAATCAGAGCGGCCTCGGAGGGAACATTCCTTCCGTGTCCCCCCACCTTCCCCTCCCTTCCCCTACCTAACCCACCCCCCGGCCCTACCTAAAACCCCCCCCCCCCCTACCTTTGTTGGGCAAGTTACGCTGGCTTGAAGCAGGCGTAACTTACGCGCGCCACCTCGCATCCCCCGGCACAGGCCGCAGTGCCAGGGCACTCGGGACCGCCCTCCCGGCCCGCCCCCGAACCATTCCTGATTTCTTTCTTCATCTACTTCAGTTTTAACACACATTCTTCCTTGTGTTCCTTTTTTTGGGATCCTTTATACTTCTTGAATGCTATTGTTTTAGCTTTAAATTTTTCAGCCACCTCCTTTGAGAACCAGATCGGTTTCTTTTACTCTTACTTTTTTTTAATTTCCTACCATATAGATGTGTTGCCTTTTTATAGCTCCTTTTAATTTGGCCCACTGTTGTTCCACCTCAATCATTTTTTTCCCAGTCTTCCAGTTCTTCCTCCAGGTACATCCCTATAATGACAAAGTCTGTATTTGTGAAATTCAAAACTCAGGTCTTTGTGTGACTTCTCTGATTCCTAGTCTCAATATTGAACCATACTGTCTGATGATCACTAGTGCTCAGGTAAGCCCCTACCCGACCATCAGAGACATTATCCCCATTAGTGATCACTAGATCTAGGGTGAGATTGGCTGTATCAGCAGGGAGGATCTTTGCAAATTCTCCCCACCAGCAAAGCAGAGACCTGTCTGGAGCTTCACCTATAACAGCCCACATTAACCTTGGGCTCAGGCTTTGGGTGCCATGGCTGGCAAGTCTTAGGTAAAAGTATCTGGAAAAGGCTAGGGTCATGGTCCAAGAAATCACTAAAGGCAGCGATCAGGTGTATCAAGAGTCCAATAAAAGGTCAGAATCATGTGTCCATCTGAGGGAGAGGACGAGGGACGCAAAGGACTGGAGCAGTCTGGGCAGGCAAAGGCTGGAACAGGCTGGGATAAGCAACACACACTACAACTATAGCTGGACCTGTTGCTGAGGCAAGGTGTGTCAGGGGATGAAGGTGATGTCATCAGCAGGGGCCGTGGGAACTTTCCCACCGTGGTTCCCTTAAAAGGGCTGACATTGGGTGCACGTGTGCCCAAAGGGAGCAGTGAGCTGCAGGAGCTGGTGGCCTCCTGCCAGGGAGAGGGTCAACAGTGTCCTGACGAACTGGGGATGGCAGCAGACGACCCGGCCATGAAGGTAAGAGTGGCAGCTCCTAGGGGCAGCCTGTGAACCATCGAACACAACAGCATATTATCAGAATGCATGTTCTTTCCCACTTTTCATCATGATGGCTACATGTTCATCATCCCAGCATGTTTTGCTGGAATGATGAAAATGAAGTCTCCTCTAAGATTAAACCAGTGACATTTCTCCTTAAATTTACACCAGTTTTCTCCATTCTGTTCCTTCATCCTAAAATTTTGTCCCACCCTGTATTGTGTCTTCAGTTCATAGTTACCAATCGAGACACTTACTTCGCTCTTCAACCCCAATGTCTTTTAGAGATTCCTCCATTAAGAGAGGCAAGGTTAAATGAATCTAGATATTGAATGTTTAAAATTGCGGGCCCTACTCTGTGGAATATCTACCCAAAAAAATTAAGGCAGAGAAGGATCTGCTGCACTTCAAGAAAATTCTTAAAGCATATTTATTTTAATTGGCATTTCCTCCTTAAATTTCTCTGAGGCTTGGTAGGAAGACCCATGCTACCTCAATGATCTAGCAGTCTTTTCTTTTCTTTTTCTTATTTTTACTTTTATTTCATTGTGTTTATCTGAGTTTTTATTGCAGATGCTATGTATGAGATTGGGTTTTGTGTTTAATTTTTATTGTTTATTGTTATTAATATATTTTGTTATTCTCTGTTTATTTAAGATTGTATATGTACTGTTATCCAGCAAGATTTGCAGATTGGTGGGATATAAATTATTTTAAATAAATAAATAAAATATTTAATTGGTCACCCTTCTCACCTGATGCAACTCAGCCCCATGGATCTTTTGAGCTAAGCATAGACCTGATATGAAATCATGATATCAAGTCAACAAGAAAGAAAGGGCCATTAAGTCTGCATAGAGGTTGAATTGTACCCAAGACGTTTGCTGCTTGTCTAAGTAATATGAAGCAAAGTCTCTGTTATATAGGTTGCCTTAAATGTCAGTTGCTAGAGACTCAAACATCCATCCATGCCTTACCTCTGTAACAAATCAAGTGGCAGCCTAAAATATTTAGGGTGACAGTGAGTTTAAAAACATAGGGAATGAGTTTACCAGGGAATTGACTAAAATACAAAGCAGATGGCAATGAGGTTTTTTGAGATTCAGATCAGGAGACTGGTTAAGGGAGATACTGAAAGACGGCTACCACAGTTTAATTCTTAAATATTACTGAAATTAAACACTAATCAATTATCATGGGAAGCTACAATTTTGAAAACAGCATCTGTTTTGAAAAACTGTCCTTTTCTATATTTTCAATGTAGGTACTGCAATAGTAGAACTGGGCTTCCATGGTTACTGCAGGCCTGAAATTCTTCTGTACATGGAAATGCTTTCTTGCAGTGATACCAAAAGCTTTGTTCCCATTATTTCAGTACTATTGGAATCAGTTGCATACACCAATTGAAATCCTCTGCTCAGTGAATAGTGGTGGTCAAAAAAAAACAAACAAATAGGATGATAGGTATTATTAGAAAAGAAATGGAAAATAAAACAGAAGATATTATAATGCCTCTATATTGATCCATGATGTGACTGCAGCTTGAATACTGTATGCATTTCTAGTCATCCCAGTTCAAAAAATATATAGTGGAACTAGAAAAAAGTACAAAGAAGGAAAACAAAAATGATAAACCGGATGGAATAGCTGCCCTATGAGAAAAGGCTAAACAGATTAGATCTCTTTAACCTGGAGAAGAGACAGCTGATATGATAGATGCCTATAAAATCATAGGTGGGGTGGAGTGGGTATATAGGAAACAGTTACCCTAACAGCACTAGAACTAGGAGACACTCCATTTAAAACAAATCAGAGAAAGTATTTTTTCACTCAACACACAATGAAACTGAGGAATTTGTTGGCAGAGGATGTGGTGAAAGCAGTTAGCATAGCTGGGTTTAAAAAGGATTTAGACAAGTTCCTAGAAGAAAACTTCATAAACCACTATTAGCCATGCAGACTTGGGAAAGCTATTGCTTATGTCTAACTATGAGCAAAAAGGGTTGGATCTATTCTTTAGGATCATTACCGAGTACTTGTAACCTGTCGGAGACTGGGTGCTCTGCTTGATGGAAATTTCATCTGATCCAGTATGTCATGTCCTATGTTCTTATGTACCACATTAAAAACATTTCTTAAAGAGGATTAATTTTTAAAACAATGTCTACTGCAATGTCCATTTTCAGTAACATTAACAAAAACATTGCATGGTGGTCCCTCTTGAAGGGATACAATCTGCAGGTGGGAAGCTATAGACCAGAGGCCTGAGCTAAGGGAGATACAAAGGTGTAAATAAATATAAGATTTAAAGGCGTGATCGAAGCATACTGATTCTTATGTAGTGGCACTGCTGCTGCATTCGGGTGAGACTGAGGAATCTGCTGCACTCAAGAGGGATAAACTGTACTTAGGGAGGGACTTTGTTGTACATGGGGGGATGGCCTGCTGGAGCCACTACTGCCACATTCGATTGGAGGCATGGAGCAGGTTCTCTCAGGAATGGATAGGAGGGATAACATGGTCCAAATCGAGTCTTGTGGTAGTCCATCTAGGCTATACCTCTGGGAGATATAGTTAACTGTATTACTGAGGGTTTAATGCAAATGGCATTGATGTGATTTGTGTTAACTCCATTTGAATATTAATCAGTTGTTTTGCATGAATTCACCAGAGACACAGCTCATGAACTTATTTATTGCATTAGTTCTCATTAACTGTATATTAACATTAACACAGACTAATGAACAAGTGCATTAAGGTTAATATGCATTAATGTGCCCTAACCATGGTGGCAATTTTCAGAAGTATTTCTGCAGGTAAACAAGTTTTTATCCATGATAAAGAAAGCCTTTCCAAATTTCCCTGCATCCCTCATCCACCATCCCCCAGTGCACATACTTTTCCTCTCAGGATAAGGGGCTGTCATGAGGATGGAGTTAGGACAAGTCTGGTAAAGTACAAGCAGTTATTTGCAAACTACTTGGTGTGAAGAATCCCAATGGCACTGGACCGCTGCTGGATTTGCAGAAGGAAACGCAGAGTGGAGTTTCCCTTTGAAAACTGGCTTGTTCACCCAAAGGTACAAAGTACCTGCAGACTTGTAAGCAGCCTATGGACATTCCAAATTGTTAGCTTTAACACGCTTTTGTACATTGGCCCCTCAGTTTCTTAGAAATTTATGAATAAACATTGTGGGGTCGATGGTTCCCGGCGTGCGCTCATTGGATGTAGCTCTTTTATAACATGCACGCGTCGCCATGTGCATATTATAAAGTACGGTTCCTGTGTGCACATTTATTTTATTTATTTATTTATTTATTGTTTTTATATACCGACATTCGATCTCAATTGAGATATCACACCGGTTTACATTCAGGTACTGTAGGTATTTCTCTATCCCCAGCGGGCTTACAATCTAAATTTTTGTACCTGCGAGCTGGATTTAATATGTGCATGTGCAGGCGGGTGGCCTCTCCCGTACGCAGCGGGAGGGAATTTTTGAAAAATATGCATGGTGACATGATTGGCCGGTTCCCAGTTTCCTCCCAGTCCGCTCCAGTTAAGGAGCGGACTGGGAGGGAACTTCCCTATACCCCTTCCTACTCTGCTTCCCTTTTTCCCTCTCCTCCCTCTCCTCCCTGACTCCTAAAACTCCTTTCTCTACCTTTGTTTTCTTTATTTCAAAACTTACTGAATAGATGAAGTAAGTTCCACGCGACGGCCAGCTGTTGGCACTCGCTTCCCCGGGACAGTGTCTAATGGCACTGTCCCGGGCAGCCCTCACCTGGCTCCCGCCCTGCCCCACCCTTTTTGCGTGGCCCAGCACTTCTGCACATACCGGGAGATACACAAGTAGCCGGGCCCTTTCTAAAATGTGCTTGCAGCACAGGGCCCAGCCACGTGCGTATCCTCCAGATTTTACGCACGCTGGGCTTTTAAAATTCGAGCTAATGCTAATTTCACTAATCCCTATCTCAACGTATCAGATACAGCAAGGATATGTAACTTCAGTCCTTGAAAGCTGCAAATGGTTCTGGTTTCCAGGATAACCACAATTAATATTTACAAGATATATTTGCATACATTTGTTTTAAGAAACACATTAATATCCATAGCTTAGTCACCCTTGTAACCAGATCCTTTAGCAGTTCTCTAGGACTAATTTTTTTTTTTTTTTACATCTGCAGGACAATTGCCCTTTTGGCACATACGTGATGTGAGTTTTTCAACACAGGAAGGCTTTATTTTTTTAATCCATGAAAAGAAATCCAACTATGCTGAATACAAAAAGAGGAAAGTGGAAGTCACACAGGCGAAAAGAAAGGAGACCTAAAAACCATAGTGTCTGCAGGTATCTTAAATTCTTCTAAGTTTATTTATAGTGCAGTTTCTACTGCGTCATCCAAATCTGGAGAACTGCTGATTTCCCATGTGATAATTTGAGAACAGAAGCACAGTTGTACAGTAGCACAGTGTTTGTCACACCCATTAGCAAGACAAGCAGTGTCTTGAACTGCATTTGGTGCCAGACATACCTGACACTTTTAGATTTGTCAGGATACGGTCGCATTTTATGCTGCAAGCACTATATGCCACATTATGTCCAATTCTGGAAACAGTTTCATTGCATATTGTTAAGCATTTCGTTAGCTTATATATTAAGATAAAATCTCAGAAAAAAATACGTGTATGCTATTCTTTAAATAATATCTTAAAAACGTCTGGCATGAAATGTTTCCAGACAATAGCTTATTAATCTCCTTGAGTTATTTTGTGCTAGAGGGGATGCCATTCCTTGGGTGGATACACTAGATGATGAGATTGCAAGTGACTGAAAGTGCTAGTATGCTGCACAAATCAGATACCGGCACAGGCTGTACCCTCAGAGGAGCACGATTGAATTGTTTAGAGTCTACCAGGAAGTGAGCTCTTCCCTTATTTCCAATGTGACTCAATAGGTCATTTTCCGGACAAGAAGGACAAATAGTTTTGGGAGTTGCAAGAGACTTTCGAACAATTAAAGATGCAAAAAGTCTTGTATGATCCAGTGGCACTGAGGAATCATTCTGAGCCCAGTTCAAATCACTTGCGTAGAAACAGGACTGGATATCAGAATAGACAACGCAGGCAACAGCCTAGGGTACCAAATTTTGAAGGCAGCAAATAACCAGGCCAAAATAGATTCTGCTTCTGCTGGTTTTAGGGCCATGTGTCAGATCAGCTTCAAAATGGCAGTGCCATGGCTCTCTGGCTATGGGCGCAAAAATGTTAAATCCAGCCTTGCATAGAAATAAAGGCAGATAAGGACAATATTACTTGTGACCTCTTACCAATGTTCATTTTTCGCCATTTCTTCTCAAATAAGAGAAAGAGGGAAAATATTCATCCATGCTCTGTCTCTGCATATTGAAAACAAATCCGTGTTGCCTTCCCACATAGTTATTTTGCATTTACAGTTCTCAGTTTTGTTCAGGTGGGAAACGTGCAGGTAAGGAGTCCCCAGAATTAGTCTTCCTTTTCCATTTTAATCATACAAGATATTTTGAATGGGGGAGTCCCCAGGATTCTCTTTGGTAAAGGTTAATCTAAAATATTTTAACTGTTTCACAGTGTAATACCACTGAATGATTGCAGGATGTTATTTGTTTTGATTCCTTAATGTCGTGAATATGCGTGGTGTATTGACCCCCCCCCTTAAAAGTGTGGGTTTAGGTGATTGGTGGAAGATGTGGCCCAGGAGGATGTGGCAGAGGAGGATGTGGCCCAGGAGGATGTGACAGAGGAGGATGTGGCAGAGGAGGATGTGGCAGAGGAGGATGTGGCCCAGGAGGATGTGGCAGAGGTCTGTCCTTTCCTAGGTTGGAGTCTGAGTGAGAGGGACCTCCAGGATATAGTGGCCAGGAGTAGCCAGCCTGCAAGCTAGGAGGCCCGAGGGCCACCCCAGAATGCAGTGGAGCTCTGCAGGGGCTTTTCATCTCAAAGGAAAAGGCACGAGGCTGAGGGAATAGAGAAAAAGTGCTTTCTCTCTTTGATGAGAAAAGAGTAAGGGGTTGTTCTGTAATGAGGAGACTTGCACGTTGCTGAATGGGCGACGTGAGGGAGAAGTGCAGAAAACTGAGTGGAAGATCAAGGGGCCAGGGAGTGCTGTTCCCTCTAAGTTGTGCACTTGTGCACATGCACACAGGTTGTAAACCCTGCGTACATGGCAAAACATAGTGGGGTAGATTTTAAAAGGAGCATGCGTGGCCTACATGTGTGCGTGCTACCCGCAACCCGGGGCTTTACGCGTGTCGCTGGGCCTTTTGAAAATAGGCCTGGTATGCGTAACCCTTTTAAGATCCAGCCCAGTATGCGTAAGAAAATTCAATATTATTTATATTATTCTGACTGGTAGCACACAAATTTGAACTCAGCTTATAAAAGTTGCAGAAAAGAAAGTTTTTGCGCAGGTAGCCTTTCAAAAATTAGAAGGAACATTGCCAAGGAATCATCAGTAGACCTTAAGGCTATAATTCCCATGTCCCACATGGATGCAAATCTGGCATGTGAAAGAAGAGGAATCTGAGGGGGAATATTACACCTGTCCTGTGTGTTTGGGGTGGGATGCAAAAAGATGTACATCTACAAATGTGAGAATTTGGGTACGTGGAGCTGTAAGGAATGTAATCTATATATTCCAGTAAAATGTTTGGTATGAGGAGCTGGAAGATCTACTTCCTGTTCAAGTGAAGGCCGAGAGATTGATACTTTTACCCTTTGAGGGTACCATACAGAATACTATAGGGAAGATTTACTCTAACTATTGTATCCCATGAATTCTGAGTATTCAGTAATGAAATGCCTTATCCTATTTTATTCCTGTATATAGCGACTGGCCCAAAAACCAGAAATAAAGTTGAGAGTGAAAGTAATGTGACACTATTTGATGCTTTCTTTGTGCCAGCACTGAGGGATAGTTATAGGGGCCAGGGTTCATGGAGAGGAGGAAACTGGTGTTCTCACTGAACCAGTCAGGAGAGCTTGAGCTGCTCCTGCTGTTTCTGTCCAGGTCTATTTCACCATCTTTAGGACCCATAATTTTGAACCCACAATTTGGGAGACAGACCCTTACTCCAAAAAGGAAAGCCCTCGCATCATTTTATGTGCCATGAGGGTCGGGTTACATGTACATTCTCTCTGATAATCACATACAGACGTATAATGTTGTGATCTTCACTTGGAATGACGGTATATAAAATAAATAAATAAATATGTGTGCCAGAAATAGCTTTGGAACCATAAACTACACACAGTTTACGCTTCCAATGCTAGAAGTCAGTTCTAATGCTGGAAGTATAAACTGTGTGTAGTTTTTTACACTTCTAGCTCAGTTTCTGGTGGAGGCGGTGCTGGAGATCGTGGGTAGAGGGCAAGTTCAGATCACGCTTCCTGCAGTGATTTTAGGGTTTGGGGGATGGGGGAGGGACTGGGAAGTGGGATGTTGCAGCACCGATTCTAATCAGATTGCAGGGAGCGGGGGAAGAGCCTGGCAGCAGCAAAACATTTTTACTGAGAAAACAGGGTATGGGGCTTGGAGGACAGAGGACCCCTGCACATTTTGAGAAATTTACAAGGGGCTTGGGGGTATGTGTGGACAGCCCAATAGGGCCCCCTCTTAAACTTTATGGGCAAGGTTGTAAAATCGGACCAAAGGCCCTTTACTTTTTCTTTTATGACATTGCTACTTATCCGGATATTTTTTGAAGATATCCAAATAAGTAGCAAGTTATCCAGCCATACAAGACTGGATAACCTAGCTAACCTAGTCCATACAGTAAAAATCACGGGAGAGCGGGCGAGCACCTGCTCTCCCGGTGCGCGCAGAGGCCTACGCTCAATTTTGCCAGCGTCGGCTCTCAAACCCGCTGACAGCCACGGGTTCGGAAACCGGACGCCAGCAAAATTGAGCTTCCAGTTTTCAACCCACGAGCCGCAGACCGATTTTAAATTTTTAAATTTTTTTTTTTTATTATTTTTAACTTTTGGGACCTTTGACTTAATATCGCCATGATATTAAGTATTAGTAGGAGATACTACTATACAGTAAAAGTACTGTAAGCCACAGAAGAAATGAGTAGGAAGATAAATGCAAGGAGGAATTTCCATTCAAATCAATGGAGATGTTTACCTTTTCGAGTGCTTGGCACTTTACAGTAGTAATTTAATCTGCTGAAGTAATGTTGCTTTTTGTTTATAGCAAACATATACATAAAAAATATTTAAATGACAAGAATTATTTACAGTGTTTTAAAAAGATGCCCTTTGATTCAAGCATTTTGTATGCTTTCATTCGCTCTGACTTCTCATTTGCACAAATGTTTGCAAGCAGGAGAGCCCCACCCATGAAATTAGCTTTCCTTTCCAACATTCCAAAAGATTTATTATAACATAAATGAGAAACATATTCCCTACATGGAAAGTTTCCAAGAAGAAATAGTCTATCGCAGGAAGAAAAGAGGCCATTGGTATAAACTAAAATAAGTAGATGGCTCGGGGTTTAATGCAACCAAATTTGAGATGCAGAAAGATTTATGGCAAAAAGTTATCTACTAATTTCAATAAATTAAAAAATTAAAAATTAAAAAAATTAAAAATCACATCTTATGATAATATAATGCTTCTCTTAGACCCTGCATGTGGTTGAATATAAAATAAACTCCCTCTACGCAAGGTTTAAGGCCTTCCCCACTCAGTATTGGCAGAATACTTGATCAGCTTCATTACAACATCTGATTATGGATATGTGGCACAACTCTCCTGAAGTCACCAGCATTGAAGGCAAGAGGTGGAAACATTCTTGCCTAGCTCTTACATTATCATAATAAGACATTGAAATGTATTTTAAAAATACCTGTGTAGCCCAAAGCCATAGGAATAGATGCAGAGAAAGGAAACCTTTAAGAAAAATAGAAATGTATTATTCCTTGTCAAAATAAACACAAGTATGCTTGATCCCAATGAAGAGATTGATCACAAATGCAATAATTTAGAGGCCGTTATGATAAGCAGTGTGTTTAAAATTTTGCACTGAAATTCTAAATAATTTCTTAATGCATGTACTAAAAAATTGTTAGCTCCTGTTCAGTAAGCTAATGCCAGTATACTAATGACCTGGAATTTTAAAAAAGTGTGTTAACCCAAAAATGTGCATACAAAAATGATTGGTGCACATACAAGCATGATTTATTCTCCTAAATCTCATGTTTTATTTCAGAAAACATGGTTTATATGCATAAATCATATTTTCTGTATCAAAATATAATTTATGTGCAGAAAATATGATTAGAAGCATAGAAAGATGACGGCACAAAAAAGACCATTATGGCCTATCCAGTCTGCCCATCCACACTAGCTACATAGTTCTACAATCCCTATTACGTACAAACAGAACAGTACACTCTTGTGAAGATTACCCCGGTAGAGAGTCCATCAAGCTAGGTTGAGAGAAATTGTACAAATCTCATCTTTGTGTGAGTTTCCTCACTCTGAAGGATATCAAATCTTCACAAGAGTATACTGTTCTGTTCGTACGTCTCACTCTGCATGTCAAAGTAGCCCCTAACACCTATACTACTACCTAAACCTCACCTTGAGTTACTAGGTAGGCCTCCTATAGAGATATAAATAGCTAACTTCTACAGGGGCCTTATAGATAGTCTTTCTCTCTCTGTCAGAAATGCAATAATTGTGGTATTACTGCAAAGTGTGACAAAAATAACACACTTTGGCCTAGATTTATCAAAATGCAGTAAGTGGTGTATGCTAATGTAGTATTTATTGCATTTTGTGATACTTACCTGTGTGAAGAGCTAAGTTAGTGCAATACCATTTTATATTCTGTGATAAGTGCCAAACCTGATGTATTTCCTGCATGCAACCACTGGGGGACCTGTGTTTCAATATGAGTGAGAGTGAGAGTGAGAGTGAGTGAGAGAGAGAGAGAGAGAGAGAGAGAGAGAGAGAGAGAGAGAGAGAGAGAGAGAGAGAGAGAGAGAGAGAGAGAGAGAGAGAGACTGGCCATAATAGCATGTCCCATACATAGGTATTTGTATCCCTAGGATAGACCCACCTAGTAACTCGAGGTGGGGATTAGGTAAGAGTGTAGGGGGTTAGGGGCCGCTTTCACATTGTACATGAGACGTACGAACAGAACAGTGGTCTCTTGTGAAGATTAGCTGGCCTTCGGAGTGAGGAAACTCACTCCAAGATGAGATTTGGGCAAGGGTCTCTCAACCTAGCTTGATGGTCTCTCTACCTGGGTAACATCAAGCTAGGTTGAGAGACCCTTGCCCAAAAGGGCCTCACCTTTTCGTCTTCGCGGAGTTGGCCCGGTGATGCCCCGACCACTCTTCTTCCGGGGCCGACTCCACCCCCATTTTGGTATCGCACGCGAAAAGTCCCTTATCGCATGCGAAACGTCCCTTATCACGTGCGAGTCACTTGGAAAATAAGGCCCTTTGTGGTAATACCCATGCAAAGTACTAAAATAACACACATTGTAATAAATAGGCTATTATCATCATAAAACACACCCCTCTTCCTATTGCATGCAACAGTTTGATGAATCTAGTTCCATAATGAGCAAGTACATGCAATCTATCTTCTGCATATCCATTATTTTTATCCTGAAAACTAGGCCTATTTGTGGTTTTCAAGGACTGGAACTGGCCACCCCTACCATAGACTAACATTGGCCCTAGGAACTTTACTCCACCTCTGACCAGGAGTTACATTTTGAGTGTTAACAAAACATGGGTTAAGATTACACACCTCTGCAGTGAAATGCAATAGCTAACGCCTTCATTAGCATCACATTTCCATGTAAAGACGCTAACCAATACCCACAGTTTTACATGCACATTTTTTGTATGCAAAACTCCTTACTGATACTAAATTCGGAGTAAACCATGCCCACATAAAAAGGGCAGACAATTGCGGGTTAAACTGGACACTCTGCTTTGTGCACCACATTAAATCAAGTCCTCAGTATGAATAAAGACATGCAGCTTGTTTGTTGATCTTTATTTCTGTTGTTTTGTAACATTCAGTATAATTATTATTCTAAACACATATAATATTTTATTTACATTAAAAGGGGGACCAAAGGTTTCTATAAATGTTACAATGTGCATTTTACATGGCTCGTTGATGAACTCACTTTTTCAGGAAAATAAGAAAAAAAGTTTGCATATAAGTTATGTAAAAGTCTGAATTATTTATATTAAAAAAATGTAGAGGCTAAAAAATATCTGCTTTTACAGTCTCTTTAAACCAGACTTCCTGTAAAGGTCTCTTGCAGCAATATCATGCTTTAGATCTGGCACTCATATCCCAGTGCAGAGAATTTCTCAGATTCTGATATTTCAAAAAACTAAACTGCTTGAAGCAATCTGGAAAGTTGCAGATGCTAAGAGCTCTTACAGAGAGGGAGTACGCAGGATGCCGCTGATGGCCTTCTGCACCTGCACAATGATGAAAATGACATATTGTAACACTTCTAATGAATAAAATAAAATGGCTTTCTGCCAGACCTCACAGGTGGATTTCTAAGGTAAGAAATACAAGTAAACTGCAACTTTTTTCAAGTTGCCTTGTCAGTACTCATGTATTGTACAAGAGAGAATGTATAGTGGCACACAGCTGGGTAAATATGTCTTATAATCTACTGTTCTTCAAACAAAACCAGCATAGCCACAGTTCACGTCTTGTGTCTGCACACATGTGTCCTATTTAGGACAGCTCCTAGCATTCTAACCTAGCCTTTCAATCATACCATAGTATTACCATACCAGATGAAGAGATCCTCCTTAGACACAAGTCCATTTTAAATACTTGACTTTTTAATGCAGAGAAAACAAAAGGCACTATCACAAAATTCCCAATACATATGCTTTTATTTAACCAGTGAATTCCATCGACAATTTAAAATGTCTCAAGTACTAAAATCAGTGCAAGTGTAACTTTCCAGAGCAACATATACTGTAACGCCTGAGATCAGCTCAAAAATGAAGGCAATTCTGAGTGCTAATGCCATCCACCCAGACCTCCAAACTCCTACCATTACCATATGTCAACTTACACAAACCAGAGAATATCACTGCAGGCAATTCAATCGCAAAGGGAATATCAACAAATGACTTTTGAAACAACAAATTGCATTAAATTTGGAGGACCTTGTCCAGAGGTTCTGTAAAGTTGAGGTTGAATAAATGTTAAAGAGATGTGAGAATGTATCTGAGTGCAGACTTGGAAAGAGAGCATAAACAGAAAGTATGCCATTATAGTCCCATTCAAAAGTATTGAGATAATGAAGAATGTGTTCCAGCATTGATTGTGTTCCATTGCAGCTTTTCTGTTAGTAGTTTTATAGGACAATAAAAGTAATTTTCCTCAGTCAGCATGAATGCTTATTAAAACTGGTGCACAAAAGTTGAAGGCTGCTTATTTTCCTGGCTGCTTAGAAAAATAGAAAGAAAGGTAGCTTTGGAGTATAAAATGCTGATGACTGGTGTTAAAACTGATGAAATTGGTAGAACAGTGTTGGACTGTGGAACTAAAAGCTCCCTTAGACCTTACTATCAAAGGGGTTGATGTCAAAAGATTACAGCTTTTAAAATGTGCAAAAGATGTTAGCATATTTTAGCCTTCATGCAGGTCAAGCACATTTTTATAAGGGCAGGGTTTTGCACGTACCTCCGATGCCTCACAGACATGTGAGTGTGTAGAAACAGGGCAGTTCAAGAGCTTTCTAGGGCAGGGATTGGAAGTGTGGGGAACATGTATGTAATTTATAAATCAAAAACAAAAAGTATTGAGGGAAAACTGCACAATACAGAATGTCTATTTTCATACACCCTTAAAAACCCCGGGAATCGGTATCCGAATGCTCAGTGCTGCAGTCTCATGGGCTCTTGCCCACACAGGGCTGCAACCCCTCTCCTGTATTAGCACTTTTTATCATGTCATTTACCTCTTCCCGTTTGCTCTTTTTTCTTTTTTTGTGTGAAAAAACCACTCAATTTTTAACTCTTTTCAAACAACCATTTAAAATACCCCACCGTGATATTTTACAGACAACTTAAATTGGACTTAAATTGTTTTTTTCCTTGTAGGAATATTGCAGAGAGCCCCTGAAGCAGGCGTGAGTTTCACGCCAAAACATTGCCAATTGCGGGCGGGCAATAAATAAATAACAGCAAAGAAGGTGGTGACAGCAGAACAGATAAGTTATAAAAGTGATATTAGTAGTACACATGAAAATTGGAAGTGAATGGAAACAAAGTTGTCTGTGTAAAATATCACAGTGGGGTATTTTAAATGGTTGTTTGAAAAGGGCTAAAAATTGAGTGGTTTTTTCACACAAAAAAAGAAAAAAGAGTGAACGGGAAGAGGCAAATAACGTGATAAAAAGTGCTAATACAGGAGAGGGGTTGCAGCCCTGTGCGGGCAAGAGCCCATGAGACTGCAGCACTGAGCATTCGGATACCGATTCCCGGGGTTGTTAAGGGTGTATGAAAATAGACATTCTGTGCCCACCATCTCCTCAGCACAGACTGAGGAGAGATGCTGCAGCTGAGCAGAGATGGCGATTTCTAGGACCCCATAGATCCTGGGTGCTCTCCCAGAGACCTGGAGGCAGGTCTCTGAACCCCAAGTCTCCAGATCAAATCCAGAGAGTTCCCAGGTATGCCCAGGCCCCAGTTCTTGGGCCTGTCTAAAGAACAAGTGATTTGGAAATTCAGATTGTATAAGGAAAGCATGTCATATGTGTGCCAGCAATCAGGAGGAGAGGGATCTGTGGCCTTCCACACATATGGGTACATTTTAAAAAATTACGCTGGATTTTATAAGATACGCCTATGGGCAGTAATAACTTACGCGTGCTGGCGCAGCAGGCCCTCACACAGGCCGCTGTGTCGGGGCACTCGGCCACGCCCCCGGACCACCCACATGCCCCCGAACATGCCCCCGAGCCGACACCATGCCCCCTGGCCACGCCCCCGACCACCCCTTTTTGCAAGCCCCGGGACTTACACGTGTCCCGGGGCTTGCCCGCGCCGCTGAGCCTATGAAAAATAGGCTCGGCGCACGCAGGGCCATTTTAGAAGGGTTACGTGCGTACCTTATGTGCGTAACCCTTTTAAAATCTGGCCCATAGAGTTCCTGCCTTGCCATTCCATGTCAAGGTGACTATAGCCATGGCTTTATCACCACTGGCACCTTCCATTCTGTCGAGCGTCACAGCAGGAACAGACCAGTTAGTCATCTCACTCTACATTTCAGTTTTTGAGTGCTTTTCTCAGAAGAATAAATAAGTATATTTCTTTTTATACTGATAGCTTCAAGAGCAACCATGACAGAATTTTATGACCTTGCTAATTTCCCATAAGTTTTGAGGGCAATTGATTGCATACCTATTGCAATCAGACCACCTGCTGGAACTGAGGCCAGGTATAGAAACTGCAAGGGCTGTCATTCCCTCAACATGCAGGTAGTTTGCAATGCCAGACTTCTCATCACTGATGTCATACCTGGGTTTCCTTGGTCCTGCCACAATGCCTATGTTCTGTCACAGTCAGGCATTCATGATCATTTGAGTATTTGGTGACTGGATATTCATCATAAATTCAAGGGGGATTCAAGTTAAAAGTATAACTTGGAACATGATGGGATTAAGTATGCCAATAAAGTGTGAAAAAGTTCTCCCTCATTTAAATAAACTAAAAGGTAGTATTGATTTATGCAGGAGACTCACCTACTTAACTTAGAGCACTTGAAGTTAAAAAATAAATGGGTGGGACAAGTATATGCTGCCCAAGGATCATCAAAGAGTCAAGTAGTAGCAATCTTGATCCATAAATTGGTTTCTTTTCAATGGATAAAATCGATTGTAGATCCGGGTGGCCATTATATGATTATTATAGGGCAGTTTTATGGAAAAACAGAGATTTTGGCCTCAGTTTATGGGCCTAACCATTATGACCCTATTTTTTACTACATTTACTTCTCATATTATTTCAATGGAGAAGGCACTGATTATTATTATGGGGGGAGTTATGAATTGCATTAAAAATCTCCAAATGGATAGGCAAGCTAAAGGTAATGGCTGGAATTTGAAAATAACACTGCTCAAATAAGTCCAACCCAACCCTAATGAGGAAACAACTAATGCTGTGCTACGAGGAGAGATAATTAGTTGGACTATTTGTAAAAAGAAAAAGATAAGGATTTCATAACCTTAACTATGAAATTAGAGGAAGCCAAAAGAAACACAATAGGTCTAATACGGCAGAGACCAAACAAGAATTTTAGGTAGCACAGAGAATGCTCACAGAAAAATTGCATTGGAGAGTTACCGCCACTCTCTTTGGGACCAATGCAATACAGTGCGCTCAGCCAAGCGCACTGTATAACCCATACTTGAACGCGGGTTGTATAGGGACTACCTAATTCCTTTATGCAATAAGGGGATTAGCACCTCCACGACATGCATACAACATGGAATGAAACTAATAGCGCTCATCACATGCAAATACATGTGAATGAGGCTATTAGCTATTAATGGTAAATGTCATAATGCCTCTGTATCGCTCCATGGTGAGACCGTACCTTGAATACAGTGTACAATGCTGGTCGCCGCATCTCAAAAAATATATAGTTGAGATGGAGAAGGTACAGAGAAGGGTGACCAAAATGATAAAGGGAATGGAATAGCTCCCCTATGAGGAAAGACTAAAGAGGTTAGGACTTTTCAGCTTGGAGAAGAGACAGCTGAGGGGGAATATGATAGAGGTTTTTAAAATCATGAGAGGTCTAGAATGGGTAAATGTAAATCGGTTATTTACTCTTTCGCATAATAGAAAAACTAGGGGGCACTCCATGAAGTTAGCATGTGGCACATTTAAAACTAATCGGAGAAAATTCTTTTTCACTTAATGCTCAATTAAACTCTGGAATTTGTTGCCAGAGGATGTGGTTAGTGCAGCTAGTGTAGCTGTATTTAAAAAAGGGTTGGATAAGTTCTTGAAGGAGAAATCCATTACCTGCTATTAATTAAGTTGACTTAGAAAATAGCCACTGCTATTACTAGCAACAGTAACATGGAATAGACTTAGTTTTGGGGTACTTGCCAGTTTCTTATGTCCTGGATTGACCACTGTTGGAAACAGGATGCTGGGCTTGATGGACCCTTGGTCTGACCCAGTATGGCATGTTCTTATGTTCTTATGTTCTTAACTCTAAATGCAAAAAAAAAAAAAATTTAGTCATCTAACATGCACATTTTTGCACTCAGAAATTAACACCTGAGTGCTCCTAAAAGTAGTACAGAAAAGCAGAAACAACTGCTTTTCTGTACAGCCTCCTACTTAATATCATTGCAATATTAAGTAGGAGGAACAAATCTTTAAAACAAATAATTAAAAAAAAAAAGCGCCGGCAGTCGGATGCAGGAAACGTACACTCAGTTGATAAGCATCCATTTCCTGAACCCCTGGCTGTGCATCATTTACGGAAACCGACGCCAATAAATTTGACGTCTGTTTTCCTAACCAGCAGACGACCGACACTCATGGGCAACCCTAGCAACTCCTTGAAAACGCGACCTCTAATTTAAGTATTGCATGGTATCCCCAGGAGGAGCACCTGGGAGCTCATGAGGAAAGCGGGTACTGACTGTTCGGCGCCCACTTCCAGTGCACAATTATTGCATCGGCCCCTTTGTGCTCAAGCACAAATTATATTTATATGGAAACAGAAAAGGGAGGCTACTTGTGAATCTGGCTAAGGGAACACTCAATTCATCATATATAAAGGATGTTAAGAACAATCAGGAGAAAGTAGTAACTTCATTTGAAGAAACGAGCTATTTTTCGATTATATTGTGAAACCCTATAGTCTACCGACCCAGGCAATAAGATTGAAAGAGAGAGGTTCTTAGAAGGCGTCACATTATCAACTCTGTCTAGTCAATAATTGAGTAAATTGAATAGTCCCCTAATTTAGAAATTGCTGAAATTATATCGGACTTAACCTTCAAAGCTCCAGGTCTAGATGGAGTAACTGCATGTTTTTATAAGGCATCAAATCCACTAATTCTGGACTCTCTGAGAGAACTGTTTTCACAAATGGGAAATGGAGGAAAAATGCCTGAATGCATGAAATCACCTAATATTTTTGAGCTGCCCAAACCTGGCAGGGACCCTCCTCTCACATCATCTGAAAGACCTATTTCTTTACTAAATTTGGACATCAAAATGTATGCAAAATTATTGGCATATAGATTGAAAGGAATTTTACCTTCTTTAATATCAGGGGGTCAGGCAGGATTTGTTATGGGAAGGAAAACTAGCATTAATGTGTGCAGAATACTGGTCCTTCTTGATCTATGTTGTCAACTTAAAATAAAAGATCCTCTTCTAGTGGGATTTGATACAGAGAAGGCCTTTGATAGGGTTTGTTGGGCATTTCTCCAGAGGCCAGGTACCGACCCAAGAGCCTTGGTCCAGACTCGGGCCTGAAGCCACAACCCGACCCAGAGGCCAGGTCCTGACATCAGGGTCTTGACCTACACTAGGGCCTGGATCTAGGCCTGAAGCCACGACCTGGCTTGGAGGCCAGGTCCAAATGCCAGGGCCTCAACCCGGATCCAGGGCCAATGCAGAGACCTGGCTCTGGGGCCTAGGCCCAGGCTTTGGAGCTGCCTCTTTGTCCTCTTTGTTCTTTGGCACTTGCAAGCCAAATGAAGCATATTTGCTGGGTCACACTGGAGTTATTTCTGGCACACTCATCCCCATGGACGCCACCATTTTAATGTACGGCAATGCCATACACGTTACTGTTCATCAAAATGGCATCATCCACTGAGGTGAATGTATTGAAGTTAATTAACTCCAGTATGACCCCAGCATAAAGGTGTCATTTGGCTTGCAAGTGCCAAAGAACAAAGAGGACAAAGAAGAGGCTCCGAGGCCTGGTGAATTCCCCAGAGTAAATTAACTCTGGCGCAACCCCAGCGGATGGCGCCATTTGGCTTGCAAGTGCCAAAGAATGAAGAAGATGAGGAGGAACCTGTGAGGCCTGGGTCCGGTCCTAGGCCCTGGCATCGGGACTCGGCCTTCATCAGATGCCTGACGAATAAGTTAAGCTTTATTTTGGTTTTTGGGGGTCTCGACTGAGGTCCCGATGTTGGCCCGTGCCACCGTCAAGACTCCAGTATCATGCTTGGGCCTAGGCCACAGGATACTGGACCTGATGGACCCTTGGTTTCACCCAGTGTGGCATAACTTATGTTCTTGTGTTCTTATGTTCTATGTAAGTTACATTTCTTTTCCAGAGAAGCTCAATTCAAAGCAGGATTACTTAGAAGCAGTCAGGCTCATCCTTTTATTCTTTTTGGGTTCCTTTTTGAAATATATATTTATCTCATTATTCCCTTTATGGTATTGTGTATTCATGAAATAGTTGCCAATCAGACAAATAAGAGCCATAATAAGCCATAAGGAAGGTAAATTCAATTCCAATTGAAAAGGGAAAGGAGAGAGGGAGGAGGGGAATGGGTAGGGGGGCTTCTTAATGGAAGTTCAGATGTTAACTATTATTTTGAGAATGGAATTGAATACTTATTTACCTATGCATTAGTGGTACGTTAGAAGAATGTTTCTATATCTGATCTAATGAGGCATGATGTAAATAAAACTCTGAAATGGTCAATAAAAAGTTATATGGAAAAATAAAGAGCTGCACACAAAACAGAAACACTAAAACAGTGCTATGAATATAAACTCATTACAATTCCCGTGTTGCGCTGGGATTTTTTGAGGGAGAAAATGTACAGTGTTTGAAATTCCACGCATTATCTCTGCATTAAGGGGAGAATTTTAAAAGCCTGGCACATGCCAAAGCCGGGAGATAATTGCAGAAGTCGGGCTCAAGCGCGCCAGACAGATTTTAAAAGGCACCTGCGTATGCACGTATCTCCCAGTTCGCGCACAAACAGGCCGATACAGACGGTGTGCTCGGCCGAACGCACCATTTAGCCCCCATTTGGCCACGCGTTTTTGACATGCTATTATTACCCCTTATACTGTAAGGGGTAATAGCGTGTGGAAAACACGCGGCCAACCCCCCCGAAACTAATAGCGCTCATCACCCACAATACAGAAAGGCAGGAGTTAATTTCAGATGGCACCAGGCAAGTGTACAGAAAAGCTGAAAAAACTGCTTTTCTGTACACCCTCCAACTTAATATCATAGTGATATTAAGTCGGAGGCCCCAAAAATTTAAAAAAAAAAATGTATTTAAAAAAAAAATCTGCCCGCGGGTTGGAAAACAGATGCTCAACTTTGCCGGCGTTCGTTTTCCAAACCTGTGGCTGTCAGTGGGTTCGACAACCAAATTAAGCGCCGGCTGTCAGACTCGCTGACAGCTGCCGCTTCCACCAATAAGGAGGCACTAGGGACGCGCTAGTGTCCCTAGCAACTCCTTATTAGCGCAGGCAGGAATTTAAATAAAGAATCACGTGCCCAGGAGAGGTACCTGGGAGCACGTCGGGAGAGCGGGCACCCGCCTCGGAGCACCGGCTCTCCCATGGACTTTATTGAATGGGCCTGAAAGTTTTTTTTCTGGGCGGGGTATGGGTGTTCCAGGATTTATGACTGAAACCACCGCTTAGATACTTACATGCACCAGCACATGCTGAGGTCCCCTACTGTGTAGTTTTACTTCTGCTATGGATGGCTTGTAAGTCCTAAAACAAAAAAACACTAGTCTAGTCAGTGGGGCTTTAAGGATAGGGGCTAACAGGGTAAAAGGCAAGCTAATTAACTAGGGGATTTAGCAAGACCTATCCTTTACCTGGGTGAACTGGGAACCAAGTGTGGAAACTGGTAATTGCGTCAGTAGAGGCTGCATTTGCATGCACATGTACACATCCCTATAAAATTGTGCACACATGTATGCGTGTTCAGCCTATTTTATACCATGCATGTACATACACGTGTATGTTATAAAATGGCCATGTCATTTGGCGCGAGCCAGCATAGGCACGTACATGTGCGCCTAGGCAGCTGTTTCAAAGTTACTTTCCCAGGCTTTTACTGTGTCTTGTCCTAATGCAGTTCAGTATATGGCCCCACATACTTTTGCACCTAAGCAAAAGGACAGTCCAGTTACCTATTTATTATTCAAATTTGAATTACCTGGTTCACATCATAGATCCCAAAGCAGGATATAGTAGCATTATATAATTTACACAAAATAACCCACATGCCACCATAGAGCAGTGCCATTATCATAAAAATATAACAAATCCCAACAGGCATTAAATATCTCATACCCCTGTTCCCTATTAGATCCTTGCCGAAAATCGTTCGCGGAAGAATGCAAATTTAAATACTGGCTTCCTTTGTTTTTAACTTGCTGCTCTAACCAATAGGCCAGTGATTCTCAATCCAGTCCTCAGGACATATCTAGCCTGTTAGGTTTCAGGATACCAGAAATTAATATGCATGAGATAGATCTACATACACTGCCTCCTCTGTATGCGGATTTCACTCATTCATATCCATTGTTGATATCCTGAAAACCTGACTGACTGTGTGTCCTGAGGACTGGGTTAAGGACCCCTACACTAGGCTAACTCCTCTACTTTCTGGTTAAAGGTTATTTAATCCTGAAGTTAAATTTTCTCCACTAAAAAAGGGTTTTCATCTGTTTTAAGGCACTTTTCTGCATCAGAAGTACAATCTAATTTATGTATTAAAAGTCATTAACATGCTTATTTGCATGTAAATGTGCTATTTTTAGTGCATTTTACTAGTCATGTGTTAGTATAATTTTTCATAAGCTAAATACAATATTACATTACAAGTACTTTAGTGCACATTAAAATGTACACTAAAAATAGCACATTTTATTACATCATCCCAAAGAAAGTCATTAGGTTCTGTTGGTTGTTACCAATAAAAATTTCCAACATTACTGCACTTGCAACAATAAGTTGTTTTCTCTATCCTACAAAACAGTGTTTTCTTTTAAATTTTTTAAAAATCAACACATTTCAAATATGCAGATTTGAAGGTCATAAAATATTTATGTGATATTACTTCTTTTCTGATTCACTTAATGTCAGTAGAATGTAACAGTTATGCCAAGCTTATTTTATTGGCTCTTAATAGGGCAATTGGATTTCTCTGCAGCCTTTGACACTAGATTATAATATCCTGCTATCTTTACTAGCAGAAGCTAACCCCCCTAGCTAACTACCCTCTCTTTTACCCTACCCAACAAAACCCCACTGACTAGCCTAGTGTTTTTTTGTTTTATAACTTATATTCCATCTATAGCAGAAATAAAGTTACACAGTAGGGGACCCCAGCGCACGCTTTTGCACATAAATACTTATGTGCTGGCGTTCATTAAAATTCCCAGAGTGCCCATGCCCTGCCCCTTTTTTAGACTTTTTCTTTTGTGTGCATACTAGGAGATACACACATCCATGGATGCGTCTTAAAATACGTGCGCTGCGCACTAGCCCGAGATATGTGTGTCTCTCCCTGACTTGGCACGTGTAGGGCTTTTAAAATCTACCCCTAAGTGAACATCTACTCCTCTATGTATTGAGCCAAATATCTGGCCTCCCAGAAACTGCTCTTCGTCCATTACAATTGGTACAAAATTCAGCTGCCCGTCTTATATACAGCTCTAATCGCAGAGACCATATATCTCCACTACTTCATTCATTTCTCTGGCTTCCAATCAAACAGTGCATCCAATTCAAGTTTTGTCAATGATTCACAACTTAATCTATAACTCCTCGAATATATGGCTCTGCTCCTTGCTAAGACTTTACCGCCCATCACGACAACTGCGCTCACAAGACAAATGTCTCCTGGAGTTCCTACAATAAAGATGGCTAGGCTTAACAAGAAAACGTGCCTTTTCAGTAGCAGGCCCCCAACTATGGAATTCTCTCCCTGACTGTCTTCGATCTCAATCAAATCTAAAAGAGTTCAAAAAAATACTATAAACACACTTATTTTGTTCCGCTTTTAGTGGCAACTCACACAACACATAATCTGATATTAGCTACCTCTAACATAGTTTTTGGCTCTTTTAAATTCTATTTATTATTTTACTTATATTATATTGTATTTTAACCCTTAATCTTGCTATCTCTGTAAAGCCTTATTTTATTTTTCAATTTCATCGCTATTTGTATCTCCTTATTTTTGTAAACTGCTTAGATCTAACAAATTATTGTATAGGCAGTGACTAAAAGATCTTAAATAAATAAATAGAAAGTATCCAGTGCCTGGGTAGTTTTGACAACAAGGATTGGCCAACTTCAATGACAGTAAAGTCTGCAGCTACCGCACTCTTTTCATTTTCAACCTAGGTAGAAACATGAGAACACAAGCATTCATGCTTATGATTTTCTGGTTCATATGAAGAAACCATTTGCAACATGTTTTATAGCTTTTTGGCAGGAAAAATATGGCATTTAGCAACAGCACAGTTTATGTAATTATGTCTGCAAACCATTTTGCCATGTTCATTGTGCTCGGTTTTAGTCACACACACAGTAAAGCTGATATTTAGCATGGAATTTCCTTTATTTTAATGCTGTGATTATTCTCACATTGCTTTTGCTCAGTATGATATTTTTAATGAATTTCCTCATCTATGAACATCAACATCTTAGACTACCAAGGGCCATTTTGAAAACTACCTGCACTGATGCAAAGTCTGCAGGTTCTTTTACCTGAGGATGTTGCACCAGTACTCAAAAGTCAAGTACAGGTAGACTTTTCCTTTGCAAATTGCCCAATGGAAAAGTACTGTCAGAGATTTGAAATTTAAATCTGCAGGTGTTATTTCCCTTCCCTAACCTAAACACAGCCCAGGCCCGCCTACTTTTACCCACTAAAAGTACATGCATTGTTGATCCTTGCGCATATTTTTAGCCGGATAAGGCTCCGTGATTGCCAAGCAGCCAATTTACCCAAGTGAATAACTATTTACCTGGGTAAATGGTTTCTGAAAATTGCTGTGGGTATATGTTTGCATGTCTTGTCCTCAAATGGTTACAGAAAATATCTTCTACAAATATCCACATACTTGTTAATCATAGGTGAACTCCAACATTTTCCATTGGCGATTGAACTGTCACTGTCTAGACTTTTGTTCAATGAACTTTTATCCACTTGCCAGTTCAGACAAAAAAAAATAAAACATTATGACAAGAAATATACAAGAGACAAACATTTTTCAGTGCAAAGTATGGTCCAGAGTAAGGAGTCATAAAAGCAGGGCAGAGAACAGTGGGTCTTTAAATATATAGAAATGGAGAGTGAGGTGAAGCAGCATTGCAGTAGGCAGGGTAAATGGTTAGATTAGATGGGTTATGTAGCCTTTATGTGCCATCATTTCCTATGGTTCCATAACTAAGAAACTGAGTTGGTATTTCACCAACTTAGAATAGTCATTCTTTCATTTTACATTCTGTACTTTTTTCTGTAACCTTTGACAAAATTTGTGAGATTTTTTTTTCCTAGAGGATATATTGGTGTGATTGTCATCAACTTTTCAAGCAAAGCACATATTTCAAACTTTTGTACAATGAAAATGACTTAACCAAATGTCATCAAATGTACTGAGAGTGATCTAGAGGATATTTCCTATAGATGAGATGTCACCATTTTATCTATTACAGTTTCTTAGGTATAAGGTCAGGCAAATTAATGGAATACTTATCCAAATCCTACTATTCAGAGATTGCTGTATGCAGAATATAATAAAACAAAGACAAATCTGACAGTAGATTCAAGTTTTTCTGTGAATTTCAAGATATAATTTAAATGACAATTAAAAGCTACTTATTAATATTGCAATTATCTAGCCTTATCACAGCTATCCACATAGCCCAACGGTGCTGGAGTTTTTGGTGTTACTGTTGTCATTAATGTGACCAAACGGAAATATAATTAGGGACACATCTCTCAAACAGATGGTGGAAAATGCTGAAATTATGGAATTAATCCTTGCACTTAATTATATTAAGATGTTTCACAATTCAGGGTAGGAAATTACTGACACCGTAGGTGACCCTTTCCATAAATCCCTTCTAAGAAAATGATACACAATTGTATTGTTTTAAAATGTTATTCTTAAAATTAAAAGCGGAATTTCCTTTCTCTCAGTGTGAAAGCAGAACAGGGAGAAATAATCAGCATAGTTTGTTCTGGATCATATCAGTTCCTGGCCACATACAGAGGGGCTTTTGGTATAAAATAGACTTTTCTATAGGAAATATAAATAGCAAAATGCATTGATATTGAGATCAGAGAACCGTGACTAAATGGAACCAGGCGAGTCATAGTACTGACTGCACTTAGTAAGCCACAGTGGATATGTTCAGAGCAGTAGTGTACTCATAGAAACCCTTTTGCGTCAGTTTAAGACACAAATCTCATTTATAGCAAGGCAGTCTGTCTGCCGGAAACCGGAATAGATCATTTTAGTACCTATCTGCATAAAATTAAATAAAATAAAAAAAGAAGTCTAAGTATGTTTGTGTTCTTACTTCTGTTATTGTTTAGACATTTAGGAAACAGATACCCATTTTCATTTGAGAAACCAGGTTTTTTTTTTTTTAGTACATCTGTTCTGTACAATTTTATCCAGAAAGCAAAACAATCATTATCAGAAACATATTGTACTAAATCCTTTGCAGCTTATGATATTTTTTAGTGAACAAACTTAAGAAGTATCCAAACATAATGCTGTATGGGAACTTTTGAAACAGCAAAGGTCCCTTAATATTTGGATTTTTAGCCTACCTTTCCAAATATTGCTCAAGACTGCTTGTGACATTACTAAATATGCTAGCAGAAGTCCCTTCCAAAAGAACTTACAGTCTAACTGGGTAGCTAAGACAATGGGAGATAAAATGACTTGTCCTATATCAAAAAGAGTGCCAATGGGGGCAATAGGATTTGAAGTCTGGTTTCCATGGTTTTCATCTCATTGGCTCTGCTAGGCCCCTCCTTCACCCTTCTCCGGCTGTGACCTGAACCTATTCAGTGGAATACATGTGAAGAATTCTAGAAAACAAGTACATTTGATTGACCAATGTAAAAAATAAATTGATGGAATTAAAAGGTTAAATAAAATATTTGAGTTTCTAAAGATAAAGGCTAATCAGATATTTTTTTTAGTGCACTTTTCAAAGCCATTTATCTGGGTAAAATTTTCCATTCTGAAATTTGCCTTCCTCTGCCCAGCTGAGAGTGCACGTGTGCTTCCACAGAGTGGAAACTTTTAACTGGGTTTAAACAAAGCAATCTTGTGGTTGTGTTTAGGTCAGAGAAAAAAAAAACCAGCATGCATATATTTGATTTTCAAACGTATGGGTGCTATTTTGCCCCTACTTGGATGTCTGCACAAGTAGAAGGTGCAAAGCACTTGGGAAATTATAATGTATGCACTTTGCAGCTACTAATTTTCAAAGGGATATAACATACTTTTTCTCATTAGATGCCATGTGCACAAGCTAAAAGTGCTTGCAAACAATGTGGGTATTGAAAATGTTCCCCTTTATGTGATGATGAAGTGAACCCCCTCACCTTGGTGTGAGGAAAGCTCCCAGAGAGATGACTACAAGGTGCGTATAGCAAAACCCAAATACAGGTCACGAAATCCTAGAACAGAAAACTTACTAGATGGACCACATCACACAGAAGAGACTAGAAGATTATAGACCAGGAGTGGCCAACGCCAGTCCTTGAGATCCTTAAACAGACCTGGTTTTCAGAATACCCTCAATAAATATGCATGAGATGAATTTGCAGACACTGCCTCCAATGTATGCAAATCTATCTCATTGTGGATAACCTGAAAACTTGGCCTGTTTGTGGTTTTTGAGGATCAGAGTTGGCCATCCCTGTTATAGACCTAAGGGACTCTGAGGGTGGGGTTCCTGAGTATTGGGCAGGTGGGAACTGATCTCTCTGGACATGATGAGGTGGTATTAGAGAGAGAGAAGGAGTGATAGAGACAGGGACGTCCCTATGAAGAAGGAGGGAGAAAAGAAAAGACCCAGAAGAAGTGGAGGTAGAAAAAACAGGCAAGCTGAGGACATACTAATGTTCCGCAAATTCTTCATTGACCTTCAGACATCTGATCATCCCAACTCTCAACTGAACTCTCAGTTTTAAACTTCTTAATACATTCTCTTCACCCTGAACCTGCATACCCTCCTCATACAACCTAATAATGCTCTCTGGACTTGATATGCTTATTTCTGATATTGTTCAAATAGTTTTTACTGTTGCATAACTGCTAAGAAAACGTATACGTTCACATTGCTTTTCTGTTACACAACTGCTAAGAAAAATGTATACTTTTGTAAACCGTTGTGATGGCTCTACCGAATGACGGTATATAAAACTCAACAAATAAAAATAAATAAATAAATAAATAAATAGAGATGGAAACCAACTGAAGGCAGTTTGTTTTGCAAAGAACGCTATTTTACAACTGTTTTTTGCTGAGCCAGAGAACTGTGTTTTCTTTGCAAGTATTTTTCTGCTGAGCCAGAGAGGCAGCGAGAATTGGCTGAGAAGCCAATTGTGTTTATAAAGATCTGTTTTTTGATTGCAAGCATATTTTTTTGTATTGAGTATGAAGGATAGTGAGCTTTAGACAAGGGAGGATTGTAGGAAGTCAAGAGAGAAGAGGAATTTTAAAAACCATTCACCAGTACCCATGTAAATGCCTAGGCCCAGGTAAACATTTTACATGTAATAAAAATTACTCGACCCTTACCCTGCCTAAAAGTATGAGTGGGGATCATCACCACATTTTCTTGTAGGCATTCCTGGACTGGTGTTCAGGGTGAAGGAAGGAAACTATGTGCATGATTACATTTTCAAATCTGAATTATTTCCAAGGGAAAAGATTGCAGAAAAAGCAGCTGCAAAACCTCTGTGGGTACTTTTTCCCCCGGCACAGTTTTCAAAGAGAACAGGTGCTCCCACAGGTAAAAGCACCTGAGGGCTTTGCAACTATGCAGGCAGATATGAAAATTGCTCCATAGAGATTTACTGTTAGTATATTATACTATGCAGGCCATTCAGAACAAAATTATAATTTGGTATCCTATTATATATAGGAAACAGGAATAACTCATTGTGGTTATGTATGCTTGCACATGTATTAGATGCAAATAGTTGTACTGGTAATGTATATTGTTTGCAATGAATATATACATAGAATTAGAAATAATATATATGAGATGTAAAATAATCATAGCTGCATAATACTTTTTTATCAGATTAATGTATGTTCAATTACATAAACTTACTATATGCAAATTACTTTGAGCTATGAATGATGAAAACAGTATAAAATATAAGTAAATATTCCTCAAGGACATTGATGTATCATCAACTGCTTTAGAATATCAAGAGGTCAATTACCATAACTTATCTATAAATATAAAGTTAAAGACAAACCACAGTGCAATTCTGGTGATGCAAGCCAAGCGATGAATAGAATGGACCAGTGTAATCTGCACTCTTTCAACGGTAGAGATTCAAAACAATTCAAACGTAAGCCTTTTCATAGCAGGAAGACCTTGACATTGATATTTAGCTCCTGAACATATTGCGATATGCAAGAACAGAATAGCTTACTTTAAAAAAACAAACAAACATATATGATACTCCAGCCTTAGAAGGAAAATACGTTAACCTCCATTTGAGAAAGCAAGTTTGTTCTGCAACGGGTCTATATGGCAAACATGAATAGAGGAAGAAATTAGGATAACAGCCACTATGACATAGAAAGCAGGGTAATCTTTCTGTGGTTTCAAGAAATTGCTACTAATGGATTGATTTTGACCCCTAAGGATATGTGACAAGATTCTCCATTGTTTAATGAGTTTATTGGAACTTGAGTAGATATTGTGCTTTATTTTGGATAGGGTATGTGATACTGCTTTAGAGACATTCATATTGAAGAATTACGTGGACATTTTTAAATGTTTAATGTGCAATTTTGTATAAAAGTGTATTATATTAATTTTATACTATGAGAATAATTTTTGATTGTAAAAAATAAACAGATATATTTTTCAGGTAGTTTTAAATGAATACCATAAGTGTTCATATTTGTTTTTTTCATTGACAGTTTATATTTCTGAGAACTTTATTGTCACCGATTTGAAAGCCCAGAAATTTGTAACTATATACATGAGAACATAAGATCATGCAGGAAATGGGGGAATATCATATATCATAATAGATTGAATAAGGATGTGTAAGATGTATGGTGTAAGCAAGCAAGGTGATTTTTTTTTATCCTTCCTATATGAATAACACCTCCCACTGTGGAAAAAGGTAGTGGAGTGCCTCAGGGATCTGTAATTAGATTGGTGCTTTTTAATATATATTTATAAATGATCTGGAAAGGGGTATGACAAGTGAGGCGATCAAATTTGCAGATGATACAAAATTATGCAGAGTAGTTAAATCTCAAGTGGATTACATAAGAACATAAGAAATTGCCATGCTGGGTCAGACCAAGGGTCCATCAAGCCCAGCATCTTGTTTCCAACAGAGGCCAAACCAGGCCACAAGAACCTGGCAATTACCCAAACACCAAGAAGATCCCATACTACTGATACAACTAATAGCAGAGGCCATTCCCTAAGAAAACTTGATTAATAGCAGTTAATGGACTTCTCCTCCAAGAACTTATCCAAACCTTTTTTGCCAGAAAACCTTGTGAGACTGGAAGATTGGGCTTCCAAATGATAGATGAAATGTAATGTGGTAAAGTGCAAGCCAATGCATAGAGGGAAAAATAACCCTTGCTGTAGTTACCCAATGTTAGGTTCTGTCTTAGGACTTACCACTCAAGAAAGAGATCTAGGCGTCATAGTGGATAATACATTGAAATTGTCTGCTCAGTGTACTATGTAAGTCAAAAAACCAAACAGAATATTAGGAATTATTAGGAGGGGAATGGCAAATAAAATGGAGTCATAATGCCTCTTTATCGCTCTATGGTGAGACTGCACCTTCAATACTGTGTGCAATTCTGGTTTCCACATCTTAAAAAGATATAGTTGCATTGGAGAAAGTGCAGAGGAGGGTGACCAGAATGATAAGGGGGAATGGAAAGGCTCCCCTATGAGGAAAGGCTAAGGAAGTTAGGGCTATTCAGTTTAGAGAAGAGATGACTGAGGGAGGATATAATAGAGGTCTACAAAATCATGAAAGGACTTGAGCAGGTTAATGTAAATCAGTTATTTTCTCTCTCAGATAATACAAGGACTAGGGGAGCACTCCATAAAGTTAGCAAGTAGTTCATTTAAAACAAATCAAAGAAAATTCTTTTTTACTCAGCACATAGTTAAGCTCTGCAATTCATTGCCAGAAATGTGGTTATAGCAGTTAGTGTAACTGGGTTTAAAAAAGGTTTAGATAATTTCCTAAAGAAAAAATCTGTAAACTGCTATTGATCAATAAGGTGTAGTAGCTTAACATCTGTTTAATGTTTGGGTACTTGCCAGGTACTTGTGACTTGGATTGGCCACTGTTGGAAACAGAATGCTGGGCTTGATGGACCCTTGGTCTGACCCAGTATTGCATATCTTATGTTCTTATATTCTTATCCTCAGGTTGCTCGAAGGACCCTTGCCAGTCTGGGCTAGAGGTGCCTTCAAGGTGCACCCTTGTCACTGACCAGCAAAGGCCTCCATAGTAGAGTCAGTTCTCTTCCTTCCTTCCCAAAGCCTGAGTGCATAAGCTCCTTGGTTTACCAAGGCTTAATTAGCCCTGATGAACGGAGAATCCAATTACAGATCCCCTGCATCACAGCTAAGCACTTTTACAAATGTAACTGCTGCAGAGATGGCAGTATTGTCAGTGTCTTTTGCCTTATGAAAGTTCAGCCAGTCGTTTTTAGATAGTCTGAGGTTTTTCCATTTTCACTTTGAAGATATATGATAAGAATAAAATGTATGTTTCCTATTTTTGCTAAGAGAGAAAAAGAAAAGAAATAACAAAATTAGACTCATAGCTGCAGCACCGATCCTGCCCAGAGATATTCCAGCCCCACAGAAGAGTAAATATATTTGGGTTTCATGAGTTTGGGAGATGAAGAAAAGCCATATAAATGTGTGTGTGTATAACCCTTTCTGGGAAGTCTCTGGACAGAGCAAAAGGTCTCTGTGATAACTTCAACTTCTGAGTGCCCTAAATGCATATTGGAGCAGTGCTAAACATCTTATTGAACAATCATGAATGTCTACCATCTTATTCCTTTGTATTGCAGTTGCTTTTTGTGGCAAAACCCTATTTATCCCCAGATATTTGCCCTCTCCTAAAAGCAGTTGGGGTGAATTGAACACCTAACAATTAAGAGGTATATATTCAAAGGGGGGGTTGTCTGGGTAACTGAATATTACACCCCCCCCCCCCCCCAATCAGCTTAATTTTACCCAGAATTAGGCAATTTCATTTTTCAATGAAATTGCCTAATTCTGGAAAAATGAATGCATATCCCTAATGGGCATAGTTCCACAACCCACATATGTTTTTACCTACATTGTAGTGGATGCATTCCCAGGGCATGGTTAGGATGGGGAGAAAATGCACAGTTTTGGATTTTCAAACTGTAGTTTTGATTCAATAGTTTACATACATAAAAAGCAGGTGCAAATCTCTTCAGATATATTTTCAAAATAAAAGTATGCATGTGCTTTTCCTTTAAAAATGGGTACAAAGACCATAGGTAAACAGTGCCCACAGACTTTGTAGCAATGGGGGCAGTCTGAAAACTGCCCTCTATTTATACAATCTACTTTGATTCATTTTTTAGGATGCCTTTGTAACTAGGCTTGCCATCTTTCCACTGTGAAAATTCCAAACACTTGGATGCACTAATTAAAATGTTCGCTGATTACTATTACTGTGTAGGGTGCCACTGGGACCTTTACTAAGGAGTGTGGCTGAGTATCTAAGTCATGCAGTGTAGCAGGTGTGGCCAACCTTTCATACATTGAGAGCCAAAAAACCATAATTCACAGAGATAGTGAGCTGCCATTACTTTTACCGGGGGAAGTGGGGAGAATATCCATATACCTGGAAGAAAAGGCCAAGCATCTCTTTTTCCCCACCAAACCAAAAGACTCAGAGATACACACACTCACTCCCTCAGACACAAAGATACAGTTACATATACACACACGTGCACACACACACACACACCCTCTCAGACACAAAGAATCACATACACACAGCCTCTCAGACACACTCACATACACTCTCCTTCAGACACAAAGACTTACATACACGCATATACCCACAAAGACACACACACACACCCTCTCAGATACAAATACACACACACATTCTGCTGTTATGCTGCTGCTCATGTGCTCACTCAGTGAGTACCCCTCTGCACTAGCATTGCTGTATTATTTTGTAAACTTGCTTGCTGTCTGACCTTCTACATTCATTTTTCATTCCCACCCCTTCGCGGCACCCCTACTCTCCAGGAGACTCATTGGTTTTATAGCCAGTGTATACAACTTGCAAGATGCCGGTTGGCCATGCCTCACACATGCCTCACACAGAAAGACACTCATCAAATTCAGAATAAAGAGACTATAATTAGAAATGTGCAAAGAACACATTGAACTAAAACCACAAGCCAGACTTGTTATACAATGCAACAATAGAAAAACAAAAATCTGTCTATTCTTCATAAAGCATCAAACAAAATAAAAAAATATAAAATACCATAATAGCAAAACCATACTAATAAATTATTTTAAAAATAGCTTAATCTACTGTTTACTTGCATTTCAATATTCAAGCAGCCTTCAGAAGATGTTTTGTTATTGATTATTTGTGATTCAAATAATAAGTGCTAAACAATGTGAAGAAATGCTACACACTGTCACAACAAAGAATCTTCACATTGATAATCATACACTTTTATAACTCTTTAAGAGGCCATCATAATAGGCACTACTGGTGAAACACCCCTTCCTTGCCTTTTTTTTAATCATCAGCCAATATTGTCAAAACTTTTTTATCATATATGCATTTAAAAACTTTACTTGCAAATGAAGAGAGCCAAGTCCAAGGATTCCCCGACATGGTTCCATGTCGAGTGTCTTCTTCAGGGGGACTATATCCTAATATGAGCAATTTGTCCTTTTTCTATTAGTTGTAAAATAATTGCTGCTTACATCATTCTCTTTGTGTTTTGGCTCCAAAGCTGAACCAGATTGATTAATCATTGACTATTCATTCACAAGGGCCAGGCTCCTCCTCACTCCCTCAGTCCCTTCTTGGTGGTGGGAGAACAAAACAAAAAAAGCCCATTAGAAAGAGTTGCGAGTACAGGGAAGACTGATTCCAGCCTGCATACTAAACCCATCCCCAGAGATGCCAAGGATGATCCATTCCGATGACTGAAATTGAAAGCTAAAGAGTGAGATTTTTCAGGCATTGTCTAGAGTATAAATCTGGACTCTCTTGGACCATGGGAGGCAGATGGCATTTTCCCTGTCATAAGACAGTAAACACAATCAGACTGCTATGCTCAACAATTTGAGGAATATATTTCTGATCTCCCTCCTAGCTCCCATCTCCTGCTGACTCAGTCTCCTCTCTCTGCCTGTGTGTGGCTCCAGGTGCTGCCATGGTTTCCTCTTTCTCTCCAAATGCGCTTTTCTGTGTGGCTCCCAATCAGAAACAGTGCAAGGTATTAGGCATCTTAGGTGAAACTTACAGCCTTGAGTCCCTCTGACTCCCCCCCCCCCCCTCACCCCCATGGCCCTCTCCACACACAATTAAAAATGATGCATTTATAACTGAATTTACATGAAAAAGGACATTCAAAGTATACTCGTCTGAGGTAAAAATATTACTTAAAATATCATGTACTGTATATTGTATTCAAACGCCAAAAGAGCAAGAACCTCAATAGTAATCAAAAAAGACAAATAACAAATTCAAAATGCTATGCCTTCTATCTTTAATAACAAATAAAGAAAGAAAATATTACTTGTCAAAATCTTATAAAACACAGCATCAGATCATATACAAGCACTAAAGTGCAATCTACTGTCTCTTGCCATGCAATGGGCTACAAACGGTGTCAGATAACATCTGCTCCAAAAGTTTCATTCATCTGCTGGTCTTACTCAAGAAAGCACACTGTGCAACCCTCCTGTATCCACTAATAATCTAGAAACATTTAGAAACTTTAATGCACCACACAGCAATAATTATACTCAGGAGGTAAACTTAACTCCAAAGTAAAAAATACCTAAGCTTGCCACAATGCAATCATATAAAACACTGTGTTAAGTGCAGGAAACCCAATCACCGACATGGACCCTAGGGGTGTGCATTCGTTTGCAACGTATTGGCAATCCACAACATATAGGGCCATATTTGTTGTATTCGTGGCAAAGCAAAATGTATCGCGATTCCCACGAATACAACGAATCTTCACCGAATTATTCGACCATCTAAAGGAGCAAATTTACACAAAATCCCCACCCTCCTGACACCCCCAAGACTTGCCAAAACTCCCTGGTGGTCCAGCAGGGGTCTGGGAGCGATCTCCTGCACTCGGGCCGTCGGCTGCCAGTATTCAAAATGGTGCCGATAGCCTTTGCCCTTACTATGTCACAGGGGCCGACCAATGGCACCGGTAGCCCTTGTGACATAGTGGCTCCCATTGACCTACAGATCCCGCTCCGACTACACAATTCGTCAAGACCGACAAGAGATGCATACAGGAGATCGCTACAGGTACCTCCGTCCAAATCCACCAGACACTGCACACTAAGAGACCGGGCTTTCTCTACAGCCATTCCAACTTTATGGAACTCCATCCCCTCAAATCTCAGAACAGAACCATGCATCTCAACTTTCAAAAAAAGACTAAAGACCTGGATATTCACACAAGCTTTCCCGGACGCCAATTGATAGAACACCTCCAAGCCACCCCTTATCTCCAACTATACCATGGTTAACTAATCTCCAACATGGTTAACTAATCTCCAACTCGGTTAACTAATCTCCAAATACACCATGGTCATCCTTTTCTTCTATCGTTTACCTGTGTGAATTTAATAACCTTTCCTTTCTCTTCCTTCTCAGCCAAGTTCTTATTACCCTGTTATATGTAACTGCCTTTTCAACACCATTGTTATAGTTATGTTTACTATGCACCCCTGTTTTATGTGAACCAGCACGATGTGACTTCTGTCTCGAATGCCGGTATATAAAAATCTGAAATAAATAAATAAATAAATAAATAAATAGTAAGGGCAAAGACTATCGGCGCCATTTTGAATACTGGCAGCCGACGGCCCGAGTGCAGGAGATGGCCCCAGGACCCCCGTTGGACCACCAGGGAATTTTGGCAAGTCTTGGGGGGGACTCCTGATAGCCTTTGCCCTTACTATGTCACAGGGGCTACCGGTGTCATTGGTCAGCCCCTGTCACATGGTAGGAGCACAAGATGGCGCCGTCCGTCCATTGCTCCTACCATGTGACAGGGGCTGACGAATGGCACCGGTAGCCCCTGTGACATAGTAAGGTCAAAGGCTATCAGCGCCATTTTGAATACCAGCAGCCGATGGCGTGAGTGCAGTAGATGGCTCCTGGACCCCCGCTGGACCACCAGGGAGTTTTGGTAAGTCTTGGGGGGTTCAGGAGGGTGGGGGTTGTAGTTAATTCAATTTTAGCAGGGAAACGAGTAAGAATGGAACGCATGAACGGATCGGGGCCCCCCCTTGCTGAATGCAACATATCTGCCCCCCCACGAATATGAATACCGAATGTAACGTATGTAGTCCCTCTGCACATCCCTAATGGACCCATGTTTCTGTGTAACAACACCTGCAACAGGGAACTGGTTTAACTCCACTGCCCAAAATGGGCGGGCAGCAGAGATAAACCAGTTCCCTGATGCAGGCCAGACAGAGAGTGGCCAATGTAGCTCCAATATTTAAAAAGGGCTCCAGGGGCAATCCAGGAAACTATAGACCAGTAAGCCTGACTTCAGTGCCGGGAAAAGTAGATCAAAATCACAGAGCATATAGAAAGGCATGGCTTAATGGAACACCGTCAGCATGGATGTACCCAAGGGAAGTCTTGCCTCAGAAATCTGCTTCATTTTTTTGAAGGGATTAATAAACATGTAGATAAAGGTGAACCGGTAGATGCAGTGTATTTGGATTTTCAGAAGGCATTTCACAAAGTCCCTCATGAGAGGATTCTAAAAAGTCATGGGATAGGAGGTGATATCCTTTCTGTTGCGTCCGTCGGACTCAGATGGCTTCGTCCCACATGCCTCACCTCAATATTTGCTTTCTCCACCAGCCTCGGGAAAATGGCGACTGCTGCGTCTGCTTGCCGCTCTCTCCGGCGTTCCCGGAACGGCTATGGCAAGGCATTCCACCATGATTCACCTGAGGGTCTCCTAGGGTGCGTGCGCGTGCTCACTACCCATGTCTTTATTCCAGCATTGACACGAACCTTGGGGCATCCTCCTTGAGTGACGTCACATCATTGGGTATTTAGGCTGCCCATTTGCTGACTGACTTTGAGTTAGCAAGGATTGGATTCGTCCAGTCTAAGCTGCTCTGCCGCTTCTTGCTGCTGCTGGAAGCTCTCTCTACCCTCCGGGGTTCTACTAACTTGGGTACCTGCTCCTCAGGGGCCCTATGCTTTTTTCCAGGTGCCTATCCAGGTACTTGCTCCTTGAAGGCCTGAGTTGTCTACCTTGGTGCCTGCTACCAATACTTCTACCTGCTGGGAACTCCACCATTACAGCTACAAGAGTGTGAGTAATCTAACATCTACCAGTCTGTCTCACCTACAGCTCATCATTGGAAATCTGCACCAGAGCTCCCTATACCACCATTGTGGGACGGGTCTCCTCAGCCGAGAACCCAAGATTGTTGCTGCAGGAATCTACTCACTACTGCCACCTCTGGTGAACTCTACAAGCTGTACAATAGAAACATAGAAACATAGAAACATAGAAATGACGGCAGAAGAAGACCAAACGGCCCATCCAGTCTGCCCAGCAAGCTTCACTCATTTTTTCTCTCATACTTATCTGTTTCTCTTAGCTCTTGGTTCTATTTCCCTTCCACCCCCACCATTAATGTAGAGAGCGGTGATGGAGCTGCATCCAAGTGAAATATCTAGCTTGATTAGTTAGAGGTAGTAGGGGTAGTAACCGCCGCAATAAGCAAGCTACACCCATGCTTATTTGTTTTTACCCAGATTATGTTATACGGCCCTTATTGGTTGTTTATCTTCTCCCCTGCCGTTGAAGCAGGGAGCTATGCTGGATATGCGTGAAGTATCAGTTTTTTTCTTCTCCCCTGCCGTTGAAGCAGAGAGCTATGCTGGATATGCATCGAAAGTGAAGTATCAGGCACATTTGGTTTGAGGTAGTAACCGCCGTAACAAGCCAGCTACTCCCCGCTTTGTGAGTGTGAATCCTTTTTTCTTCTCCCCTGCCGTTGAAGTTATGCTGGATATGCGTGAAGTATCAGTTTTTCTTTTCCCCTGCCGTTGAAGTAGAGAGTAGGGATGTGAATCGTGTCCTCGATCGTCTTAACGATCGATTTCGGCTGGGAGGGGGAGGGAATCGTATTGTTGCCGTTTGGGGGGGGTAAAATATCGTGAAAAATCGTTAAAAATCGAAAAATCGAAAAATCGAAAAAACCGGCACATTAAAACCCCCTAAAACCCACCCCCGACCCTTTAAATTAAATCCCCCACCAAATAACTTAAATAACCTGCGGGTCCAGCGGCGGTCTGGAACGGCAGCGGTCCGGAACGGGCTCCTGCTCTGAATCTTGTCGTCTTCAGCCGGCGCCATTTTCCAAAATGGCGCCGAAAAAATGGCGGCGGCCATAGACGAAAAAGATTGGACGGCAGGAGGTCCTTCCGGACCCCCCGCTGGACTTTTGGCAAGTCTCGTGGGGGTCAGGAGGCCCCCCACAAGCTGGCCAAAAGTTCCTGGAGGTCCAGCGGGGGTCAGGGAGCGATTTCCCGCCGCGAATCGTTTTCGTACGGAAAATGGCGCCGGCAGGAGATCGACTGCAGGAGGTCGTTCAGCGAGGCGCCGGAACCCTCGCTGAATGACCTCCTGCAGTCGATCTCCTGCCAGCGCCATTTTCCGTACGGAAAATGGCGCCGGCCATACGCGTATGGCCGGCGCCATTTTCCGTACGAAAACGATTCGCGGCGGGAAATCGCTCCCTGACCCCCGCTGGACCTCCAGGAACTTTTGGCCAGCTTGTGGGGGGCCTCCTGACCCCCACGAGACTTGCCAAAAGTCCAGCGGGGGTCCGGAAGGACCTCCTGCCGTCCAATCTTTTCGTCTATGGCCGCCGCCATTTTCGGCGCCATTTTGGAAAATGGCGCCGGCTGAAGACGAGAAGATTCAGAGCAGGAGCCCGTTCCGGACCGCTGCCGTTCCGGACCGCCACTGGACCCGCAGGTTATTTAAGTTATTTGGGGGGGGGTTCGGGAGGGTGGGGGGATTTAATTTAAAGGGTCGGGGGTGGGTTTTAGGGGGTTTTAGTGTGCCGGCTCACGATTCTAACGATTTATAACGATAAATCGTTAGAATCTGTATTGTATTGTGTTCCATAACGGTTTAAGACGATATTAAAATTATCGGACGATAATTTTAATCGTCCTAAAACGATTCACATCCCTAGTAGAGAGCTATGCTGGAAATTCGTGATGTATCAGTCTTTCTCCCATGCCGTTGAAGCAGAGAGCCATGCTGGATATGCGTCGAGAGTGAAGTATCAGGTACATTTGGTTTGGGGTAGTAACCGCCGTAACAAGCCAGCTACTCCCCGCTTTGTGAGTGCGAACCCTTTTTTCTTCTCCCCTGCTGTTGAAGCAGAGAGCTCTGCTGGATGTGTGAAGTAACAGTTTTTCTTCTCCCCTGCCATTGAAGCAGAGAACTATGCTGGATATGCATTGAAAGTGAAGTATAAGAATGGAGTGATCAAGCTAGTTGAAAGGCATCAGGAATAGAGGAAGGTGGAAGTAGTAATTTGGTTATTTGGTTTGGGGTAGTAACCGCCGTAACAAGCCAGCTACTCCCGTCTTTGTGAGTGCAAATCCTTTTTTCCACATTTCCTCTTGCTGTTGAAGCTTAGAGTGATGTTGGAGTCACAGTAACCATGTGTATGTTTATTGAATAAGGGTATTGTCTCCAGGCAGTAGCCATCATTCTGGCGAGTCACCTACTCTTCATTGGCGGCCTCTTGACTTTATGGATCCACAGTGTTTATCCCACGCCCCTTTGAAGTCCTTCACAGTTCTGGTCTTCACCAGAACTGTGAAGTTCTGGTGAAGACCAGAACAATAAAAACTATCTCTGTGTTTGTGCATCTGAGTCTAGCCCGGTACTGCAGTTCCCCGCGGGGCTCCTCTCCGTGGGAGTGGCCACCCATCACTGCAGCACCTAAGAATCCACCGAACACCTCAAAACCATAAAACTTTCATGGATTACAAACTGGTTAAAAGACTAGAAACAGAAAATAGGATTAAATGATCAATTTTCTCAGTAGAAAAGGAGTGCCTCAGAGATCTGTACTTGGACCAGTGCTTTTCAATATATTTATAAGTGATCTAGAAAGGAATACGATGAGTAAGGTAATCAAATTTGCAGATGATAGAAAATTATTCATAGTAGTTAAATCACAAGCGGATTGTGATAAATCGAAGGAGAACCTTGCGAGACTGGAAGATTGGGCATCCAATTGGCAGATAAAATTTAATGTGGACAAGTGCAAGGTGATGCATATAGGGAAAAATATCCTATACTGTAGTTACATGATGTTAGGTTCCATATTAGGAGCTATCACCCAAGAAAAAGATCTAGGCATCATAGTGGATATAATACATTGAAATTGTTACCTCAGTGTGCTGTGGCAGTCAGAAAAGCAAATAAAATGTTAGGAAGGGAAAGGTGAATAAAACAGAAAATGTCATAATGCCTCTGTATCCCTCCATGGTGAGACCGCACCTTGAGTACTGTGTACATAAAAAAAGATATAGTTGCAGTGGAGAAGGTACAGAAAAGGGCAACCAAAATGATAAAGGGGGTGGAACAGCTCCCCTATGAGGAAAGGCTAAAGAGGTTAGGGCTGTTCAGCTTGAAGAAGAGACAGCTGAGAGAGGATATGATAAAAGTCTTTAAAATCATGAGAGGTCTAGAACAGGTAAATGTGAATTTGTTATTTATTCTTTTGGATAATAGAAGGACTAGGGATCACTCCATTAAGTTAACAAATAGCACATTTAAAACTAATTGGATAAAATAATTTTTCACTCAATGTACAATTAAGCTCTGAAATTTGCTGCCAGAGAATATGGTTAGTGCAGTTAGTGTAGCTGGGTTTGAAAAAGGTTTGGAGAAGTTTTTGGAGAAGTCCATTAACTACTATTAATCAAGTTGACTTAGGGAATAGCCATTAGCCACTGCTATTACTGATATCAGTAGCATGGGATCTACTTAGTATTTGAGTACTTGCCAGGTTCTTGTGGCCTGGTTTGGCCACTGTTGGAAACAGGATGCTGGGCTTGATGGACCTTTGCTCTGATCCAGTATGGCAATTTATTTTCTTATTTTCTTAAAGAAAAATTTGTACAGTCCGGAAGAAATCTGGACAGTTGGCAACCTTATTTGTATCATATTCAAATTGCATTATAGCAAATTAATGCTGTGGAAAACAGATGTCATTTAATTGTTATATCAAGACTGAGCACCAAAGTAGAACACAAAAAGTATTCTGGAGCCCCGAGCTCTCATTGGACAACGTCAAGCCATAACATGGTTTCCATTGCCCCAGCGATGACTCCTCCAGCATCCTTCCTACCCAGTTCTGCATCAGAGGAAAATTCCTCCTAAAAGCCTCAGAGCCAGAAGGGTCATAGGAAGGTAAGGGATGGGCAAATGGAGGATCATAAAAGGGCACTCGGTGCTTGCTTTATTCTCTTTCATGCCCCAGAGACACGCCTGATCACCCACCTAAAAGTTTTTTTCATATTGTTTGCAGTCTTATATTGCTTGGCCTATGTTCTTAATAAGTGTGCACATAGTGTACCCGAATATGCACTTTTCTGTTGACCTGGGTTCGCATATTGCCACAGTGTACTGGGCTCCCAAGCAAAGGGTGGGGGGACCAAAGGAAAATTGTCATGAACAGAGTGGCTGCTTAGCTGGGATCCCTTTTAGCTGGAAAGTCTGAAGAGAGAACCACAGTTTCTGTAAATCTCTCATTTATCTGATAGGGTGAGCAGTGGAAACCTACAGACAGAGATAGAAGAAAAACTATTTATAGAAAGAAAGGTCAGGGCATGTTTTCTAGATACCTTAGAGATGTCGTGGTAGAAAGACCATGGTTCACTGTATTTGCTAATGAACAGAAGAGAAAAACAGGAGCGGGGGCTGCAGGAGATGTATAACATTGACAAAGTATCTCACCATATTTTCTAGAACAGTTTATTTGCTTTGTTCAGTATCTTTTACTCTTACTTGTAAAATTTTATCTCTTATTATTACTGTTGTTTGTAATTTTCTTTTATTGTATTTTATTGCTATGTTAACCGCTGTGAAGGCCATTCCGAGACAATGGTATATAAATACAAATAAACCTTAAACCTTATAGAAATGGTTTATAAGTAAAATGACAGTGTTCAATATTGATTTTTTTAAAACCATTTACTCAGGTAAAGTATCTTTAGCCAGACTGAAGAACTTCCATACTGCACATTCTTTAACCTGGACTGGAGGAGGCATTCCCAGAGCTATGTTTAAAGAAGAAAAATGCAAGAAAAACTACACCGCCACACCGCCACACCGCCACACCTCAAATATCATAAAATAATAAAGGCGCACAAGATTTTCTTAAATGACCGTCATACTAG
Organism: Rhinatrema bivittatum; assembly: GCF_901001135.1. NCBI lineage: Eukaryota > Metazoa > Chordata > Amphibia > Gymnophiona > Rhinatrematidae > Rhinatrema > Rhinatrema bivittatum. The sequence continues at coordinate 91,580,184 of NC_042624.1, forward strand.
GCGTCATCGTTAGTGAAGAATACTTTGTGTCTCTGCCTTATATTTAATCATAGGTCATTTAAACAAAAGAGTCCCAAATTGACCTGGTATGTGAGTAACAAAAGAATCCCACATCAAACTAATTTTTTGAATTTGCAATGCGATTGAATAATTTTTTGAGTTATTTTTTTTGATGCAATAAAAATTAGCAATCACAAACTTGAAGTAAATCACCAAAAGTGGAACACAGCAATTTAAGACTTATCTGAAAATTAAGTTGTATCCAATTTCTTGTATATTCCTCCAACATGTTGCTTAATTCTCCCTGGAAAACACATAATCACTGTGTAATGCACCGAATATTCACTGCAGTAGATACCACCAATGCCCGACACAGGACCGTGTTTTGGACAGGAGTCCTTCTTCAAAGGGCTGGAGCGTGTGTTTCATTGTCAGCATGTATATTTATTTATTTATTTATTTTTAGATTTTTATATACCGGTGTTCCTATATGAAATAAAGATCACATCGGTTTACATTGAAACATAATATATAAAAATATATAAAATATATATAAAATATATAAAACATAATGTATAGCTTGTAAATAACATTTGTTTCTGGCATAGAAACTCTAGTAAAATTATTGTCATGCACAAGAACTTGAAAATGTATTGGTTAAATAATGTGACTAAGGGGGTCATTTTCTAAAGGGATCGCATGCGATGGCTAAATCGGAGCGGAGTCAAGGCAGAGTCCACACCGGAATGGGAGGAGTCGGGGCGGTGTCGGGGCAGACTCCGCGATGACTTCGCTGACGGCGAAAAGGTAGGATACCTTATCACTGCCAGTAGCGCACCCAATAGTACCACCTTTCACAGTGGTGCTATTGGGCGCGCTGCCAGCTTTCGCAGGCCCGCCCCCCCCCCCCCCCCCCCGCTTAGCCCCCCTGTCCCCCATTACCGCCGGATTCTCTAATGTCTGCAACCTTAAAAAATCCAGGCCTAAGCTAGTTACCAAGAGAAAGCTGAATAGCATGATCATGCTCATTTTCTTTTTCCTTTTGGCTACTTCTGCTTGCTTTCAAAGGTATTTAAGGGTTCTCTAGGTACAAGTTGTGTTTATAAGTTACATACCCCTGGCAGAATTTGTAGGATGTGTAACATTTTAAAAAAAACAAGAGTGATCAGACAAAACACGCATGTTATTTTTAATGTGTTTCAAATTAAACTATTTTATGCATTCTTTATTTATTTTATTTATTTATTTGATTTTATATACCGACATTCATTGGGGTATATCACATCGATTTACATTATAACTCGTGAATAATATGACTAAGATGTCTTATTATTATTACATTATAATATTATAACTTACAACATTGTAACAGGGAAAACAGAGTAACTTAGAGAACTTTAGGCTGAGTGGAGAGCATCCACTGTGGCGTCTTAACATCTTAGTAGTAACATGAGTCTGGAAACTTAGAAAACAAGATGGAACTTGAGTCTGACAGGGGATCCTACATGATGGGAAGAAATACTAAGATGAAGATCTACAGGGTGGTAGTTGAGCTTTGGAGGTGGTGCATAAGTAGAGGGGATGAGAGATTAGATCATGTAGATCTGAATGGGGACAATGGATGTTAGGGGCGGAGCTGATTGGAGCTTAGAAGGTGGTGATTTAACATATAGGTTGGTAGGCTTTTTGGAATAACCAAGTTTTCAGGTACTTTTTGAATGACTGGGTAGAGGGTTCCAGTCTGAGTTGAGTGGGAAGTTTGTTCCATAGGGAGGGGCCTGCTATTGAGATGGCCACAATCATTAAGCAAACCATACCAATAAAGGAAATAATAAAATGGTCCTGTTCGAAAGGTTACATATCCTTAGTTTTTAATATTGTGTATTGCTCCCTTTTGCATCATTGATGGCTTGCAGTCTTTAGTGATAGCTGTAAATGAGGCCCTTTATTTTCTCATGTGGTGAAGATGCCCATTTCTCTTGGCAAAAAGCCTTCAGATCCTGTAAATTGTTTGGTTCTCTAGCATGATCTGCATGTTTGAGTTCTTCCAAAAGTAGTTGAATGTTGTTGAAGTCAGGAGACTGTGATGGCCACTCCAGAACCTTCACTTTCTTCTGCTGCAGCCACTAAAGGGTCAATTTCAGATCATTGTCATGTTGGAAAGTCCAAGTGCATCATCCCATATGCAGCTTCCTGGCTGATAAATCAAATTCTCCTCCAATATTTTCTGAAAAGATGCTGTGTTCATCCTGCCTTCAATTTTGACTAAATTCCCTGTGCCGCTGTAACTCACACCCCCCACCCCCTCCCAAATCGTCAGAGACCACCTCCATGCTTCAAGGTAGGGATGGTGTGCTTCTCTTCATAGCATTTATGGTTGTGACCTTATAGTTCAATTTTGGACTCATTACTTCAAATTATTTTGTTCCAATGTTTTGAGTCTTTTCTAGGTGCTGTATGGTGCATTGTAAGCAAGCTCTTTTATGGCATTGGTGCAGCAATGGCATTTTTCTGGCAACTCTACCATGCAGCCCATTTTTGTTCAGATATCTCCTTATTGTGCATGCTGAAATACCCACACCACTTTGTTTCAGAGAAGCCTTCATTTCAGCAGAAGTTGCTTGTGGATTTTTCTTTGCATCCCAACAAATTTTCCTGGCAATTGTATCTGAAATCTTTTGTGGTCTGGCTTGTATTAAGCAAACCCATAATTTTCTACTTCTTGATCAGAGGTTGAATAGAACTATTGGCATTTTCAAATATTTGGATATCTTTTTATATCCTTTTCCTGATTAAAAAAGTTAAACTACTTTTGCTCACAGATCCATTGACAGTTCTTTTGCTTTCCCCATGCTTCAGTAATCACCAAAGTCAGTGCAACCCTGGATGAAATGCACAAAGTTTCCCAAGAGCTAAGAAACTTATTGACTATTTATACACAGACACTAATTACAATCAAGCAAGGCACAGGTGGATACCTACCCTTCATTGCCATCTCTACTTGAGTGTATATTGTCAGCCCAAACATTCAAGGGTATGTAAACTTTTAAACAGGATCATTTTATTATTTCCTATATTGATGTGGTTTGTTTAATGATTGTATTAATATGTGATGCATAAAATAGTTTAACTTGAAACACATTAAAAATAACAGACGTGTTTTTTCTGATCACTCATGTTTTCTTAAAATACTGAACATCTTATAAAATTCTGCCAGAGGTATGTAAACTTAATAGCTCAACTGTATATGGTGATTTATTGTTAGGGCTGAAAGAAAAAGTGTGAGGGCTACCAAGCTTCAGGAAGAGGTGCAAGGAGAATAGTATTCCATGAGAGCAGAAAACTGACATGAGTGGGGTAAGAGGATGAGATTGGATTGAAAAGGCAGCAGGGAACATACGCGCATAATCTGAGAAAATCCACCCCTGAGCGCGCAAGCCCCAGGACGCGCGTATGTCCCAGGGCTTCGAAAAAGGGGAGGGAAGGGGGCAGGTCCGGGGGTGAGGCGGCAGTCAGGAGGCGGGTCTGGGGGCAGTCCCAAGGCCTCTTTCGTGCGGCCATGCCGGAGGTTCACGCGCAAGAAATAAAATAAGGTAGGAGGGGGGATTTAGGTAGGGCTGGGGGGGGGTGGGTTAGATAAGGGAAGGGAGGGGAAGGTGGGGGGGGACCAAAAAAAAAGTTCCCTCCAAGGCCGCTCCGATTTCGGAGCGGCCTTGGAGGGAACAGGGAAAGCCATTGGGGCTCCCCTTGGGCTCGGCGTGCGCAAGGTGCACATGTGTGCACCTCCTTGCGCGTGCCGACCCTGGATTTTATAACATGCGTGCAGCAGCACATGCATGTTATATAATCGGGCGTAGATTTGTTCGCGCCAGGTTGCGTGAACAAATCTACGCCCACGTATAAGTTTTAAAATCTGGCCCCCAGTCTGCTAGTGCCTCATAGCTGACAGAAAAAAAATGTTCTATTAAAATCAAAACAATGTATAAGCTAATACAAGCTTTTGAGGCTCAGATTGATATTCATCTTCAAGCCTCTGAATGCTGCTTCTGGCCTATGTCCATTTTTACATGGGGTGTGTATGGGAACAACTCATTTCATAGTGTTTTATTTATTATTTAAGGCCTTTTCATTTTTGCTTTTAAGTGCACAATAAAACCATTTGCTCTAGCTCCAATGAATAAACTTTCACTAAAACTCAAACAAAACAAAATGTTTTTGTGTCATTTTGGATGTGAAATGACAAAACAAAATAAATATTATTGTGCTTTCCATGTCTAAAAATGACAGTACATCCCTAATGCTAACAAAATAAGAGCTAAACCCTCTGTCCTTTAGTAAGCTATTACTTGAGAACATATTTTTCTTGTGTAAATAATTAGAGATTAATTTTTGGCAGATATATTTTTACAGTGCTCAAGTGTATGTTGGAATCTCAACTTAATCATCTTTTCTCTCTTTCTCTCTCACTTTGTCATTTTTTTCCTCTCCTCCTCATCCTTGTTTTGTTGATGTTATGTGAAAGCTTTCTTTTTATATTAGAGAGGAAGGCCTACTGTCCTCACTGTCTAGTCAATTAAACATAGTAACACAGTAAATAATGGCAGATAAAGACCAAAATGGTTCATCTAGTCTGCCCAGCAAGGTATTTAGGTTTCTAATCGCTGCTCCATTCAGGTTAACCCGGTGCTTTCTGTTCAGGGTTGTAAACTGCTGCTGTGTGCAGGTTAACACATGCCTTCTATTTAAAGTTGTAACTGTTGGTCCATGCAGGTTATCCTTATGCAGAAATGTTACATCAAAAGTTATCACAGGTTACCCTATTTCTTCATTTCCATCCACTTTGGTATCTCATTCTCTTTTGAATTATGATTCTGTTCTTGTCTTCACTACCTATTCTGGAAGAGTATTTCATGTATCCACCAACGTTTCCATAAAAAAATATTTCCTGATGTTGTTCTTGAGTCTACCCCCTTGGAGATTCATATCATGGCCCCTAGTTCTACAGCTTCCTTTCCATCGGTAAAGGTTTGATTCTTACAAATTTTTAATACCTTTCATGTATTTACAAGTCTCTATCATTTCCCCCATCTCTCCTCTCCTCTAGGATATAAATATTTAGGACTGTAAGTCTCATCTCATATGTCTTTTGGTGCAGACCCTCACATCATTTTGAGTGTCTTTCTCACTATGCACTGTCAGTCAACCAATTTCTAATCTATTCATCACCTTAGGACTCATTCCTAGGCTGCTAATTTTATTTATGATCTTTCTATGCAGGATTGTGTCAAAAACTTTGCTGAAATCCAAGTAAATCACATCACATGCTCTTCCTTGATCTAATTCTCTAATTGCCCAATCAAAACAAATAAATCAGATTCTTCTGATACAACTTTCCTCTGCTAAAGTCATAGGAGGTAATTTTCAAACAAGTTACTTGTATAAATGTAACGTAATATGTTAGTAAATTTCAAAAGCCCATTTACACACAAAGGGGCGGATTTTAAGAGCCCTGCTCACGTAAATCCGCCCGGATTTACGCGAGCAGGGCCTTGCGCACCGGTGCACCTATTTTATATAGGCCTACCAGCGCGCGCAGAGCCCCGGACTCGCGTAAGTCCCGGGGTTTTTTGAGGGGGGCGTGTCGGGGGCGTGTCGGGGGCGGGGCCGATCGGCGCGGCGTTTTCGGGGTGGGACGTGGCGTTTCGGGGGCGGGCCCGGGGGCGTGGTTTCGGGCTGGGGCGGTCTGGGGGCATGGCCGCGCCCTCCGGAACCGCCCCCAGGTCCCATCTCGGCGCGCTAGAGGCCCGCTGGCGTGCGGGGATTTATTTCTCCCTCCGGGAGGTATAAATCCCCCGACAAAGGTAAGGGGGGGTCTAGATAGGGCCGGGGGGTGGGTTAGATAGAGGAAGGGAGGGGAAGGTGAGGGGAGGGCGAAAGCAAGTTCCCTCCGAGGCCGCTCCGATTTTGGAGCGGCCTTGGAGGGAACGGCGGCAGGCTGCGCGGCTTGGCGCGCGCCGGCTACACGAAATCGGCAGCCTTGCGGGCGCCGATCCAGGATTTTAGCGGCTACGCGCGTATCTACTAAAATCCAGCGTACTTTTGTTGGCGCCTGATGCGCCAACAAAAGTACACTAAGGCGCGCTTTGTGAAAATCTACCGCAAAGTACATTTATGAAGTAAACCTATTGATAATTCAATGGCATATACTGTAGCAATCTTCAAAAGCCTATTTGTATGTGTAAAGCGCATATACATATGTAAAACCCAGTTTTAATAGTGTAAATGCTTTTGAAAATTACCCATATATTGCTTAGGATCTGCACTAGATTATAGACAATTCACCATACATTCCTTCAGCAAGGTCTCCATTAATTTTCTCACCAAAGTTAAGTTCTCTCTGGTCAGTAGTTTCTTATATCCTCATTGCTGCCACTTTTGTGAAGCAAGACCACAACCATTCTGTTGCGTCCATCGGTCGCAGATGGCTGCGACTGCTCTGCCTCACCTCTCTTTTACCCTTTTCCTCCTCCGTTGGAAGAATGGTTGCCTCCGCTACCATTTGCCGAAACCCTCGGCGTCTCCGAGCCAGCATGGGCATTCCCATCCGCCATGCTTCTTCCTGAGACCTCCTAGGGCACGCGCGTGCACGCTGCCTACATTTTTGAATACGTCATGGCGGGAACCTCGGGGGCGGCCCCACCACATGACGTCTGTACCTCCGGGTATTTAAACCTCCACTCCGCTCCAATTGAACGAGTTAGCAAGGACTTCGGTTTTGCTACTCTGACCGCTTCTAAGCTGCTCGCTTGGATTCCTCACTACCCTCCGGGGTATCTCGCTCCTATGGAAGCTCTGGGTACCCGCTTCTTGGGGGTCTCTCACTTCTACTCGCCCTCCGGGGTTAATCTGCCTAACCTTTAGAACACCCGCTCCTCGGGAGTCCTGTCTGCTTTCTTTCAGGAATCCTCAACACTCCTAGGAACTCACTCCTTGAGGGCCTACTCTACTCAGGGTATCCTGCATCTCGGACCTCGGGTCCCTCTCTTCATTCAACTACCAAAGGAAGTTAACAGCACTGTGAGTATCATTACGCTCCAGCTCTCTTCATCCCACTCTTCAGGTGCTCGGCCTATCCCGCGCTGTGGAACACTACCACACCTTTGCTACATCTGGGTGAGACCATCAACTACAGAGACTGTCTGAGCTTACTGTGTTATCGCTGGACTACAGTACTGTCCGTTCCTTGGGCAAGATTCAACTCTTCAACAGCAGTATAATAAAGCTTTCTTTCCTCCTTGTCTGCTTACTAGAGTCTAGTCAATCATTGTAGTTCCCCACGGGGCCCCCTCCCTATGGGAAGAGTCATCAGCACTTCGACCAAGAGTCCACAATATGCCACAAATCCAACACATTCTTATCCAATTTTGCAGCATCACTCCTATTTCTAGGGATCTATTGAAGAAGTCATTTAGCAGATCATTAGCACCTTACTGAGCTGTCTTAGTATTTTGGAATTTATCTCATCCAACCTCATTGTCTTGTCCACTTTCAGTTTAGCTAATTCCAATTGGGGGAAGCCCCCATAGAAGGATATCCCAACTTTATGACTAACTATCCAGAAGGTGGGGCTGGTTCCCCCACAAAAACTGTTGCTCATGATCAGTCTCCAGACTGCTGCCATGCTTGTTTGCCAGACCAACCACAATTTTGATATCAATGATCCTGACAATCATGCCAATACGTTGTATTATTGTTCATTTCCATAATCCAGTGGTACCTCAGTGCCTTGTACCTTATGAAGTATAGAGCAATGCATGAAAAGCCTCTGTGATATGTAATTGCTTTTGCTGAGAAGCCATCTTTGTGGTGTCAATATATCCTTATGTTTGTAAGAATTCCTGAAAAGAAAATGTGTGTTGGCTCTGTTTCGGCTTGGCAAAGAGAAGTGTGGTCAAGTATATTCATCATCCAGAGCCTATTTGTATAATTTATCTCCTGTTCATAGCCTTCATTATTCAGGCCCTCTGCAATCGGCTGAGCCCTCTCAATAGCATGTATGGTGACAGGGAAACAGGTGTTAAATTTCAGGGCGATATCAAGTACTTGGTAAGTTGCAAGCAATGATAGTGTGTCACATTATTTATGATCACAAAGTAAAAACTTAAAATTCATATGAGTTTCCTTTATTTGTATTTACAGAGAAACTAATTTTAGCACTCTTATGCTTTAATGTACCTGATTAGACCTCCCTATATATTTTTAGCATGCACAATAAGGCCTTAACATGCGCATTAAAGTGTATTATATAGACCATGTGACAATGAACACTGGTGTAAATGCCTAATGAAAGGGAAGCACTGAAAAGCATCAATCAGGAGTTTATTTGGAGCACTGAGAATAGGAGTCCAGAGATTAAAGAGGAACAAGACCCTCCTGGACACAGCTAAGAACAGGGTGCAGGTTGAGGCCTGGGACTCAGTAATACATAGATTGGACTAAGGTTTACCCATGTGAAGCCGGAACCAGCAGGACAGTTTCCTAGTTAGTATAGGACTGAGTTGCAATAGGAAGTGTAATGTATAACTTTGTACACATGATTTTATGAATAAAAATATCATTTGGCACTTAGAAACTGACTTGTGGCATGCTGAAATATTTCTGCTGGCTGGTGTTTAGCTTGAACCTGTTACAGGCTCCATGTGTTCTTCTAATTCTGCCAAATTTTAATTGTAGCTAGGGAACACTGCAGTGCCATCCAGCCTTACCAAAGCTGCTTTGCCTCATGATGTGTTGACTTTTTTTGATCATATATTGCCATTTGATAATCTGCTGTGCTTGAATTTTCACAACTATATTTTAGAACTCATTAGAAGAATGTAATCTATAATAAGCTATACATGGAACTATAATGAAGTTTATTAAATAATAATTTACTTGATAATCTGCAGGGTTTATCATATTAAACTTAGTTTGACATATAATTATTCCCTGTATACTAAAAGTTTTCTCCCATTTTGTGTCAATAGGGAAGATACTTAATAAATAGGACTCATAGTGTAATTGTAGTATTTATTTTAAGGTATGTTACCTTTTAAAGAGCTTTTCAGGATCCCCTTCCAGCTGCTTGTGTGGCATTGTCACTTTAAGAGTCACCCACTCTCCTGCAATAACCCAGATGCTAATTTATACACTACTAGCCGTTAAGCCCGTAACAACGGGCTCGGTCCGTTTCCTTCCACTCCCTCCCCCTCATTCTCCCTCCTCCCTTCACTCTCTCCCCCCTCTCCCCCTCACCTTCACCCTCCTCCCTCTCACCCTCCCCCTCTCTCTCTCTCACCCCCTCTCTCTCTCTCACACCTCCCTCCCCCTCTCTCTCACCTCCCTCTCTCACACCTCCCTCCCCCTCTCTCTCACACCTCCCTCTCTCACACCCTCCCTCCCCCTCTCTCTCACACCTCCCTCTCTCTCTCTCTCTCTCACCTTCCCTCCCTCTCTCCCCCCTCTCTCTCTCACACCTCCCTCCCACCTCTCTCTCACCTCCCTCTCTCACACCTCCATCCCCCTCTCTCTCACACCTCCCTCCCTCTCTCACCTCCCTCTCTCTCACCTCCCTCTCTCACACCTCCCTCTCTCTCTCTCTCCTTCCCTCCCTCTCACCTCCCTCCCTCTCTCTCTCTCTCTCACCTTCCCCTCCCTCTCCTCAGTCACTCCCCCTCTCTCAATCCCCTCCCCTCTCTGATCATCCACAACCGGCAGATCTCGGGGGGGGGGGGGGTGTGTCCCTCCCGCGCGCGCGGCGCCGCTACTTCTCCTCCCGCTCCTGCCGGCAGATATCGGGGGGGGGGGCTGTCACTCCCGCGCGTGCGCGCGGCGCCGCTGCTTCTCCTCCCGCTCCTGCTTCGCGGCCGCCGCCGCTCCTGCGGCCCCACCGCCATTTATTTTTTTTCGGGCACGCACGGCTCTGACCGACGTGCTCGCCTGCACATGCGCGGTAGAGCTGCTCTCTACTGCGCATTTGCGGGCCGTCGGTCAGAGCCCATTTATAAGGTAGATAATAAACCTAATTTATAAACCTGCAGTGCAGCCAAACAAAGGAATGCACCAGAATGATTGCTACATCAGACGACACAACTGGAAGCCACTTGAGTATCCAGAACCAGTCCTTATTTAAAAATAAGCATCAGTGTAATACAATAGAAGTAAGCGGCTTTGTTGTAGTTGGGCCTGATCACATCAGACATTGTGAGGAGATATGACTTCAGGAAGTAATATAAGAAACTGGCAGACATGATAGCATAATTGATCCTGGCTTAATATAATGCAGTATTGAATACAGTTTAGGTACTCTTGAAAGCTCAATATTAATATAAACAATCTGGGGGGGGGGGGAGGGGAGTGTAGCCCGATACACTCCTAAGTGCACCCCTCCAAAAATCACAGTTTTCTCCAGCGGTTTAGTCAATTGATTCTCAGCCCATTACTGCATTTTAATACACAATAAATAAGATTAATGAATGCTAACTAGCATCACCCCAGCCACACACGCACAGGTGACTGGCTATAAAACAGCACCTGACCACTTTGCATGATTCCAGGCCCCATGGCTTCATTTGGCTTCTATTGTTTGTGACAGGCAGCAGGCCAAATGAACCAGCTGCAGCAGCTGGAGTCCAAACTACAGGCAGAGCAGGAGATGGAGCAGGAGGTTGAGATGATGCAGGAACCACAGTACAGAGAGCATCGGGAACAGATAGTGCTCCAGCAAGTTCATCCTCAGAGAAGGGAAGTAAGACTGCATCAATGCCACATGCATTTTCCAGCTGCACATGATACTCTTTGGTCTTCTGAGGACGGGTTAGTCCAACACCTTTTAGGAGGATCTTAAAAATGAATTTGATGCTCTGACAAATAGATATCATGCAGGGGCAGACATTTTGACGCCCAGGGCAGGCTAGTAATTGGGCACCCCACTACCCATCCCCCCTCCACCAAAACACTCCAAACCTGCTGACAAAAATTGAACTAGAAACGACAGCCAGCCCGACAGTATTATGCAGTGCAACAATGGTAAAAAAGAAACTTCATTTCTCGCAAATCAAAAAGCAATAAAATCAAGAGATATAAACAATTATTGACATTATTAAAATCAATTAATAAAAAGAATGTCAAAACAGCTGATGATTGAATAGTGTATCCAATATTAAAACCTCACATACATCTCTTCTAATATTTCCCAAACACAATTGCAAAACAGCATTCAAAAATGAAAATTAATATGGATTAAAAAGTCTCCTGCTCTCCATATCTGGAATCTTTTGATTTCCAGTCTCCCTGAGCTTGCTGCATTTTGGGGAGAGTGAGAGGCCTCACACACACACACACATACATTTACACAGAGTCATTCTTTCATACACTCCCTTACATGGTCTCATACACACACTCCCTCCTCTCCTCCCCTTCACACACTCACACTCCCCTTCACTCCCTCCCTCAGACACATACTCACTCACATATACACAGTCCCCTGCTCCCTCACACACACAGGCTTGATCTCTCTCTCATATACACATGCAGGCTTTCACATACATAAATGCAGGCTCGCTCTCTCTTTCTCATACACACACGGATGCTCTCTCTCTTTCTTACACATGCAATATCTCCCATATACACACATAAAGGTAGAATTTGAAAGCCTTGCATTTGCAAAAATGGCCTACACATGTAGGTTATAAAATTATGCGTATTTATGGGCGCACACACAGCACTTTTAAAATCTACCTTATAGGCTCCCACAAACACATACACACACACACACACAAGCACATACACACACACACTCATATATAACAATGCAACTTTTCATACAAACATGCAGGCCTCACACTTTCTTATACCAGTGGAGACACCAGAACTTATTTTTTGGGTGGGCCCAATGTTAACATGAGTGGGCAGTAGACATACAGGTCTGAACCCTAATAGTTGTACTCTTGTTGATAAATAAGGCCTTAGAATGCACCCGACAATGGATTTCTAAGTAGTCTATATCAGCCGTTATGCATCATGAGTGAACCTTAAAAATTTTTTTACTTACTTATTTCCCAATGTCACTGAAAGATTATTGAAAAAAAAATCTAGTTACACCTGACTATATGCAATGGATTAAAAGCTGCCCTTGATCTGCTACTCATGAATTTTGTGTGCTCTCCTTGCTGTTAACAGCTGTAGATCTCTCACCACCTCCTGTTTCCTTCTCTCCTGGCTTCTACAGAACCCACCAGTGTCGTCGTCCCCCCCCCCCCCCCCATACATGGCAGTATAAGGGAAAAGGCTGTTGGTTTGAAGGGGTTTTATAGGCAGAAGGGTAGAGAATGAGTGGCTTGGGAAGTATGTGACCATTGATTTGTGAGTTAAATAATGTGCAATTTAACCCAGCCCTTGCCAAATCCATCCCAAAATAACCGATACATCTACTTCCAGAGATGTAGGTAAAATTCCTGCATTAAAGGTTGTGGGTGTCATTACTAAAACTCTGCCTCTGATGTCATGTTTCCAAGTGGCCACCTCTCTACCATCATTTGCATGTAGTTTACAAAGCCAATGCAGCCAAAATCCAGGCATTTAGGGAGGCATTCAAGTGTCACCTGTTTGTACAACCCTTCCCTCACCTAAGTTCCATTTGATTTTAATTTCTTTGCTTTTCTTGTTCTTTTTATTTTTAAGATTCTGCTCTTTTTGTACCTCATCATTTTATTCATTTTATCTTGTATTTTATTTATATTGATCTTGTTGTTTTATTTTATTCATTTAAATTGTTTTGTTGCATTGTGATTTTGTTATATTTAATTATTTTTTTTTCAATGTTTTATGTTATATTTTGGCTAGTTTTAACTTGTTAGCCTTGTTCAAGTTTTATTTGTGCATCACTTTGTTTTACCAATGTAACTAATTGTGATTAATCAAGTAATAATAAACATCAACAGAAGTTGTTTTTGAGTTTCTGATCTGGCTGTCCTGGGGCTGCTTACAGCTTCTAATCAATTAGGCAGATCAGATAAATTTGGTAGTATTGTTGTCCTGGTCAAAGTTCCTTATTTTTTTCTCTCTGCTGAGACAGTGTTCCTTTGCTGAAACATACATGTCAGTGTTCATAGAAGATGGGGTTCATATTTGTTGCATATAGTGGTAGAACATCTGGTATCTCCTCTAAAGGAGATATTAATTCCATTTTAGTGTACATTTTTGTGCACTCAAATTATTTTCAATACAATAAGGGTTTGATTTTCACAACTGGATTTTACATATGTAAATGCACTTTACATGGGTATGTGGGATTTTGAAAATTGCTACAATATATGCTATTCTGTTGTCAATAGTTTTTACCCATGTTAAGTGCACTTAATGCAAGTAAATGGTATTTGAAATTTGCTATGATAGTATGTTTATATGTGTAATTGCTTTGAAAATTCACAGAAGTTTTTAGAGCACAAACAATGTACATTAAATGAGAAATAAATAAGTGAACTAATTTTAGTAATCTTTGTATGCTAAGATATATACTAATGATCTGCATGGGGAATTTTTCCAATGCAGAATAGTGTGCTTAAAATTAGAACAATTTTTTATTTCCTTTTTAGCACTGTAACTTTTCTTCAGCCCCTGAGGTGAAGTAAAACTTTAAAAAAATCTATTTGCTTCTATAGGAAAAACATCAGTAACCAACAAATCTGGGATTTCCCTAGAACAAGGGATCCTTCTTTCAGGAACCATTGACCCATGACTCTCTGACTTGGGCCCCTGAGCTCCAGTGCCCAGATTCAAGGATCCCAGTAACTGTGAGAGCTGATTTCAAGGACCCCTGCACCCAGGCAAGCTGAGTACAGAACAGATTCACCCTCTAACCCACTCCCACTATTATCAACACCCTTAATCCCCTACTACATCCACTCATCCCTACTATGCTCCACCCCCTAAGTCCATCCATCCACTAATCTCCCCCACTATTGAAGTCCACTCCTATTTTATTCCCAGCCTATCCATTCATTACCCACTCATCAACCCCCCACCTAGCTGTCTTCCTAACCTCTTGCCCCTGATTAACTAACCCACCTACTACTATGCTCCTCCCTCCCAATTTAGATATCCTCAGGACCCCCATTTACTTTCTTGCCCTGTAGTTTTCTTTGTTCTGCCCTATGGGCCATTTTAAAAATGGTGCGTCTTTAGCTGAAGCTCTTGGTCTCATCTGAACCAATGACACTTAAAATAGCACATAGGACAGAAAGGAAGATAAATTGTACAGGACAGAGAAGCATGTAGAGGTCTTATAGGGTGCCTAGATTGAGGGGGCTCATAGGGAAAGTGGATGGAAGATTCTGGATTGCTAAGGACTGGACCAGAGAACCTCTATTGTTTCTTAATTCAATTGTTAAAGGTGTAAGTTAATTTTGGCCTTCATCTCTAACTACTGCAGTTAAACCAGAATTAAAGTTAACTTCAATGTTCATTTTTCTTCCATTTTAGCACACTTTTTTTTTTTACTTTGTTCTGATTTAGCACACAAGTTTAGCTATTGTGTGCTATAAATCTCATTTGCTTATTATATTGGAAGTAAAGAAAAAATATAAACAAGTAGTATAAAAAATCAGTGCTAAAAATGAAGTATTGATTTTTACCATAGTCTTACTACATCATCCTGCTAAGGAGCACCAGAGCAACTTGTAGCACTTTTGATTCCTCGCACGCTGCTTTTCCTAATTTTGGCCTGCAGAAGCATCTTTTGACATGTAGAGGGTCCTTTCTTCAGTTCTCTTATCTCTTATACAGGGAAAAATGGCTGTTGCAAGAAAGTAATGGCCCCCTTAAGGTGTTGGGCTTCTCTTGTGAGACTCTAAGGAGTAGGGATTGTCCATTATGTGTCTCTGCACAACCCTGGGTATATCTGGTATGTGCTATACAAAGGATTCATAATAATAATAAATATTATATGCAAACTAAATATATTAGTAAATAAATTGAGTAACAGCTTAAGTGATCGTTTTAAAGCAATTGTTTTATTGTTTTACCTTTAATATGTTCCATATGCCCTACAATCTCTGAAGGCATGGTTAGAAGCATGGCTTATATCTTAATCTGCTTTTCCCACTCAATACTTTTAAATAAATAAATAAACAGAAAAAAAAATAAATCTTATTATTTTAAATTGTTCCAGCATCTATAACTTGGACAAATCTTGCAGAACTATAATAGTCTGAGTGACAGACATTTTTGCTGAAGAGGCGTTATGCATATTTATGTTTTGTTTATAAAACCATCATTCCTGAAAAATATTGACATTTTCAATGAAAAAAAAATAAAAGAATATGGTCTGGCCTGTAATGCTTACAAATCCTGGTTATTGGGGTTTCAAGTTTTAATATAAACTTTATTAAGTTTCTAAACAGATAATTTGGTTTTGCATTGATGGAAAAGGGAATCAATTATTTAACAGAGGGAGATTGAAAGGTTATTGAGAACTATACAGTAAAAGCTTCCAAAAATCACAACTGAAATAATAATAAGCGGCACAGAGTGTGAAAATTTAAATGACTGATGAAATTCGCTTATGCGATATACAGCAGAGCAGTTTTAGACTTACTATAAGATTGCTATGTACTATAAACCTCATATTTATGCGGCAAGGTGATCAGCTTATAAATAATTTCAGTACACAGATTAGCCCAGAATTTGCTTCATTAATTAAACCAGCTCAAGAAAACAACATGTGAGGCTTTTACAATTAAGCATGTGTAGATCTTGTCTCTCACCCAACAGAAGGTGGTACTCATCATACAAAGCAAAAATACAGCCATTATAACAAATCAATTTGAAACTCTGACTTTGTTTTGAAGAAATCAAATGCTGTTTGGGATATGCATGAGATTTTTGAATGCTTGCACTTTCCTCTTAGTCCCATTTGACCATATCTCAGTTCCTTGCAGAGCAGCAGATGTAATGGGTCATATATCGTGCATAAACAAAGCTTTCTACTAGGATCTGCAGCGTAGGCGAAATACTGTACGGTCCCTTGCCAATAAAATCATGCTCTCTCTTCAATTATACCAATCTGTAAGTTGGCATTTTGCATTATGTGCTTATTTGTCAAGCAGTAAATGGATTTGTTCACCAGAGAGGGGAGAAAGAGGAGGAGGAGAGCGACAGAGTGAACAAAATAAGGAGCAAGTCAGTAAGCTTTAGCCACTGTAAAACAGAGTCGGCAAGCACTTATACTTATTTCCCAAAAACTCAGTCTCATTTTAAATAAAAAGCCTTTGTCAAAAACGTGTATTTATTTATTCATAAAATGAGTACATCTTACGTACTGTTCAAAGTGTAAAAAAAGAAACATTTAAAAAAGGACTGCAAAGTTATACATGGATCTTCAAGAAGAATTTGCAGTTCACATTTCTTAGACTCTATAAGACCTGATACTGCACAAGTGAGGAGAGGGGTTGAGTAAAGATAAGATACCATAAAACAAAGGAGCTTACATAACTAAGGAGATTCCATGATCTACAAAGCAGGCTATAATGTGGCCTTGTGGTTGTCCAAGCAGCTGAACAAAACAAAAAAAGGCTTTTTCATTTCCACCCTCTAACCTCTAGGGATTCTCTGTGTTTGTCCCATGCCCTTTTGAATTCCATTACCGTACTTGCCTTTATCACCTCTTCCGGGAGGGCATTCCATGCATTCACTATCCTTTCCGTGAAGAAATGTTTCCTGACATTGTTCCTGCATAATTAATGCCTTTCAGGTATTTAAAAATCTGTATCATATCTCCCCTGTCTGGCCTCTTCTCTAGGGTGTACATATTTATATCCTTCACTCTCTGCTCATATGGCTTTTAGTGTATACCCCACACCATTTTGGTTGCCGCTCTCTGGACCTCTTCCATCCTGTCTCTATGCTTTTTGAGATAATGGTCTCAAGACCCGAACGTAGTACTCCAGGTGAGGCCTCACCAGCAACCTGTACAGAGGTGTGATCATATCTTCATGCAGGAGAATTTAGCAATATGGTCATAATTTATGTGCAAATATAATGGGTTGCCAGTTTGGCAGACTTCAGAGGTGTCAAATATAGGCCTCGAGTTATTCTCTGATGCCCCAGGAGGAAAAGGTTTCAGCCTGGTCTTCCAGAGAATATGATGCATGGAACAGTGGCCTGGGATGACAAAGAACTTTGGGTTTTTTTGGAAAATTTTGGAGTCTGTGACAGTACAGGCTAGTCAACTGGAGGTTGATCTTCTGGTCTGATAGCACAGCTGAGGCTGCTACACTGAAGAGCCAGTCTATTTGCTAATGTCCTTCACAAAATAGTCTTAACAGTGCTTCAATGGAACATAGCATTAAAAGCGAAGCATGCCCTAGGATGTGAACAAAAAAACTGCACATACTTTATCTCCTTTTAAGTGGCTTATCATCAGGATGTTCACACTGGAAGCTAAGAAACATTGAACACCTACATAGAAAAGCTGATGGGACCTTGGCCAGAGGATGTCCCCTTACAGAAGACATCAGTCAAGAGAAATGTTCCCTGTAAGCTGCACAGATGTGGGCATGCACACATTTTGTGAAAGAAGCACACACAAGAAAGCATAGTATGCACAATAACAAGAAAATGGAATGGTGTTTCAAAGAACGCTGCATGTAAATTTGTATATTACATTGGCACATGAGAACATTTTTGTGCACAATTCCCACAAACAATTAGGGGGGGGGGGGTGACATTGGTCAGGAGCATATGGAACACCTACAGGAATATCCGGAACTACTTCCAGGCATTCCAAGAGAAAATGGGCTCACTCAGTAGAGGGTCTGTAATTCAGGCACACACATTATGCCTTAGCAAGCATAGCATTTAGGGCAAAGCTGTGTAGAATGGATGATCCCACAAAAACACTTATCAAGAGAGTGATGCAAGGCTGGTGGAAGGAAACCAGAGCTAGGTAGCTGCATGACATTCTTAAACCCAGTATTGCATATACCATAATTATGAATGTTCTATAGGCTAATGTAGGCACTAGATTAAATCAGAGGTTTTCAGAAGGCAAGCACGGATCTTTGGCAGGCATAGCTGCACTTTCCCTGTCAAGGAATCTTCTGCATGGCATATTTTAGCCAGTGTTTAAAAATAGGTGAAGTTTGTTCAAACCTTTTTAGGTGGGGGCAGGAGGCTGTGTTATCTGATAAATTAATGGAAGAGGGTTTGGTCATGCTAGCTCTCTAAATTTTGTACAAGCTGCATGACAGAGCTCTGGCCCAGAATTATGCCATCATAGAACAATGGTAAATAGTAGGGATGTGAATATCAGGGACCCCCTGATATCGCCCGATATTTTCAATATCGTCAGATATCAGGGGGTCCCCGATAGCGATAGGAAACCCCCACGATTAATTTAGTGGATTTTCTTATCATTATCCCCCCACCCTCCGGGGACCCCCCCAAAATTTTTAAATACCTGGTGGTCCAGCGGGGGTCCCGGGAGCATTCTCCCGTGCTCGGGCTGTCAGCTGCCACTAATCAAAATGGCGCCGATGGCCCTTTGCTCTTACCATGTGACAAGGGCTATCGGTACCATTGGTCGGCCCCTGTCACATGGTAGGTGCACTGAATGGCCAGCGCCATTTTTAAAGATGGCGCCGGCCATCCATTGCTCCTACCATGTGACAGGGACTGGCCAATGGCACGGATACCCTGTCACATGCTAAGGGCAAAGGGCCATTGGCGCCATTTTGTTTACTGGCAGCCAACGGCCCGAGCGCGGGAGAATGCTCCCGGGACCCCCGCTGAATCACCAGGTATTTAAAAAATTTTGGGGGGGGTCCGGAGGGTGGGGGGATACTAACAAACTCATTTTAAAGAGTCGGCTGTATTTTTTGGTTATTGGCTCAGCGCAGCCGATAAAAAAAACCCGAACGGACTACAAGATAAAAATTTCACGATGTGAATCGGAACCGGAATCCGAACCGATACCGGTTCCGATTCACATCTCCAGTAAATAGGGATGTGCACCGCCAACATTTTCATCTTCATTTTGTATGTTTGTTTTTCGTGGGCTTTTGTTTTTCAGGTTCATGGGTTTTAAAAAATTTTTTTTTCAATTTTATTCATTTTTGGCAAATAGTGCACGCTATTTGCACATAGCGTGCACTATTTGCAAAAACAAACAATTTTATTTTCCTTCTCAATTTTGGTTCATTTGAAACAAAAAAAAGGGTTCATTTTTCCCATTTTTTTTCAAACAAATGCACATCCCTTATAGTAAATATATTTGGTTCCAAGGATTGCCAGAGATGAATAAATGGCACATAGTGTTTGGGTGAATGGTTGATTTTAGACAGGTCTTTGGGTGGAGCGAAATGCATTAATGGACTGTTTATGGTGGCTCCTTTTCCTGCATTCCTCAAATATCTTTCTTCACATTATGATGAACCTCTTTTTTTGATGAATATCTTGTGACTTCTCCTTGTATAATAGTTGCTATTTGAATAAACCTGAATATTTCTCAGTATTCATCCTCCAGAGGATTAGGTGAATTGAACCCCATGTGCTAGAAGATTTACATATGCACCTCTCGTAAAAGTGCAAACAAAAAACTGGGAATCTTGTGCAAGTCAGTCAAGCTTTGTTTATTTCCAGAAGTACTGAATGAAGGAAGCAAAATATGCATTCAAATAATGATATCAAAATCTTGCTAGAAATCCCATGAGCATGAAGAAGTGAAATGCAGAGCATTCTCTGAAGAGTGAGATCTCCTTAAGTCAAGCCCCTGTCTTTTGCAGCAGCAAAGCAGACAAGGAATAAGCAATAATGATATTACTTGTTATTACATTTTTGGGTAATGTCAAGTATCATTGTGGAAAGGAAGGCAGGTCAGGAAATTCAAACAAATAATGTCCATCCAGGGAAAATAACAGTATAATGCCCATCTCAAAGAAGAAAAAACAATGTTATAACATTTATTCTTTGATATCTGATTGTGCAATAGCTGTTCATTCTGAAAATTTCCATGAAAATTAGTTTTGGATATAAAGAAATCCAGTTATTTATTGGATGATAAATGACAATATATGCATTTGGATATTCATGTGTTCCAAACTATTCTTTGTCTATAAGCAAGCAGGGAAGAAGCAAAAAGCACCTTGTATTGCATAAAGGAAAAGTTATTTTATATTTTAAAGTTGTGCAAAAGATTAATGGCCCTATTGAAAAAGGACTTTTCCTAATTCTCTGACTACAAAAAAATAATGAGGTCCTAAATGCAGTAGTGTGTTTATTAATCGTTCTGTATGTTTGCCTATTTGACAGACAAAGTGAATGCTTAAGAAAACTGTTGGGTTTTAATTGCCTTCTTTCCTAAGGCCTTCAGTTTCACCACAGATGCAATTATTGGCAAGCTATAGATTTCACTTTTATTTTCTTCATAGATTTGAAAAAAAAAACTGTAAACATGCAGTTAGACTACAGAACTGTAAAAGCAAGCATCTGTTAAAGAAATAATTGTATCATTATATGGATAAAGATTTAAGGTGGAGGCCCCCAAACCTTTAAGCAAAGAGCCACATGTAACATTTCAAATCACAAAGGGGGAGAGGGGTCCACTTGGAGTTTTGATACAGGGGGAAGGGGTTCTCCCTTGGAGTCTGGTCCTTTTGGTGATATGAAATTTTGAATGTTTAAATGCTAGGGAAGGAGAAAACAGGGGGTCAAGGTTCCCACAGAGGTCAATAAAAATATTTCAAAGAAGTTTGCAATCCTTTCACACCCCCAAGAACCCTACCACCTGCATACCACACATCTGCCCAGTAAGGGAGTGGAGGTGCGTAAATGGCAGGGTGTGGTGTTTCTGGTGCACTCTCTTAACCCCCTTCCACCCCAATAAACCTTTGCTATCTTTCTACTTCCACCCCCTTTCTCACCTCTTTCTTACATCCCCTTCTGCTTCTCCTTTCATCCCTCTCCTCTCACTCACATTCCCTTTCTCTCCCCTCCTCTCACTCATACTCCCTATCACTTTTTCCCCCCTCCCCTCCACTCCCTTAGCTTCTTCTCCCCCTCACCTTCTCTAGACCCCCTTCTCTTCCTT
The DNA here is from genome assembly GCF_901001135.1 of Rhinatrema bivittatum. Classification (NCBI taxonomy): domain Eukaryota; kingdom Metazoa; phylum Chordata; class Amphibia; order Gymnophiona; family Rhinatrematidae; genus Rhinatrema; species Rhinatrema bivittatum. The sequence goes on from NC_042624.1 coordinate 91,601,308, forward strand.
TCATCCATGTCCTTCCTCCCTCACTCATACTCTCCTCCCTTCCCCCCTCTTATTCCTTCCCTTCCTCTCATCCTCTCCACTCATATTCTTCCCTTTACCCCTTTCCCTCTCACTCACACCCCTTCCTTTCTGTCTCCTCTTAATCCCCCCCCCCTTCCGTCTCCTCTCATTCTCCACTTCTTCCTTTCTATCACCATCCTCCCCCTCACTCCCATTTCCTCCCCCTCTCTTCAGGCAGCCCTTCCTCTTATGCTGGTGAGGGCTGGGGACCTTGCCATCATTGTGGCTTTCACTGCACTTCATTTTCTTTCCATATTGGAAACCCCACCAGCAAGTAAGACTTCACTTTTGCCACACATGGATAGAAAAAAAAGAGTGAACTTTAATCCGTGAGAAAATTTGACGGGTAGAGAAAATTTGACGGGCTGGAAAAAGTTGCTTTGCAGGCTGTAGTTTTGGGGACCCCATTCAGGTTTTCAGGATATGCATAAGATATATTTGCATCTTTTGGAGACAATGCATGCAAATCTCTCTCTCATGCATATTCATTAGACATGGTTATTTATTTATTTATTTTATTGCTATTCTGATTTTTAAGGTATATCCTGAAAACCATGCTGGCAGGAGGTGGTGACTCCGAGGATTGATTTGAAAGAGCTACACTGCACTAAGTGATGAAGATGAGAAAAACTGAAGAGATGACAAACTGATGACAATTCTGGTATGTAGCAATAACCAATAAAATATAGCAAATTATATTGTACCAATGCGGTTATACTGCCTTTATGTTTCCAGGAGTCTAATTATAAATGAATTGATTTGGATATGAAATGACTGACATCTGCCAGGAATATATAAGTATTTAGACTTTTTTTTTTAACTAAATCTGTGAAAACTCTGGAAAATATATTGCTAATATGTAAATCACACATATTAAATCCATTTCAGACTAGTGCCCAAAACCAAGACAATATAACAAATAATGCAATCATACAAGAATAATCAAAAACTAAATTTCCTTCTGTCATGTTTGGAAAACAGCTACTAATGCTCTTGGATTCTTCATGTTGTTATGAAGACAGTGGTACCAAATATGCAATACCTTAGGGATTAATTTAAACCCATTCGGGATATCTTATGACAAGGTTAAATTGTGCACAATGAAATATTACTTGATGCCATTGTTCTATGAGGAAAAATCTCTTATAATCAATGAAGTTAAATATAATTGTCATTGATTATTGTGCAGAATATTACACTGATCAATTAATTAATGTATCTGGTGTTGTATTGACCCAGAATACGAATGTTGACCAATTATGGGAATGCTGACTCTGAATCCGAACACTGATTTTGTAAACTATTTTGATCTCATTTTGGAACAACGGTATATAAACATATAAATAATGTGAATATTTTGTCCTCCCTTTCATAAAAATATATGCTTTTACATCTCTAAAGCAGAGGTAGGCAACTCTGCTCCTCAAGTATCACTGTTGTGATTCCTCCCATGGCCGGAGCCAAGGGAGGCCTCTTACCTTCCTCCTTCCCTCAGCCCGACTTCCGACGCCGCTCTCACGCAGTCTGGGGACTGCCCAAGCTGTACTCAGCACGGCGGGCCTTGCCGCCGTGTCCGTTGCCGCAGTCATCTCTCCTATGCAGCCCAGAGGCTGCAGAAGCAGGGGCCTCTCCCGTGGCGTGGAGCCGCTGCCCTTCCGTGGTCCAGAGGCCGCAGTCCCAGACCTCTCCAGCAGCAGATGCTGCCATCTTCTAGCAGGCCTGGAGGCCTGCCCTCATGTGGCAGGAGCCGCCGATGCCAGGAGCCACGCCGGGTCTCTTTCTGCGGTGCAGAGGCCACCGATGCCTTCGGGCTCCCCTGCGGCATGAGGCTGCTCCTCTGCCCTCCTCTTTGCGGCTTGGGTGCCGCCTCCCACATCGGAGCCTGCACAGCCCAGTTCTAGCTCCTCCTCACCGTCGGTATCTGCAGGGCTGCTGTCCATTGTCCTGCAGGCTTCCGGCTTCCTCTCCTTAGGTGCGGGGCCACGCCCCCTTCCTGGAGTTAAAGGACCAGCAGGGAGTGGTCCCTCTGGCTCCTCCTGCGAGCTCCTCCCTGGATGTTTCCTGCTTCAGCCTACAAAAGGCTTCCACTGTCAGTCCTTCCTCGCCTTCGCAAGGAACAAATTCCTTCCAGGAGCTGGTCTCCTGAGGATCTTCATTTCCAGCTCCTGCCTGGCATCCTTGTCTGGGATCCCATTCCTTGTTCCTGACTACTTTGATGTTCTACGTTCCTGGTCTATTGTCTTCGTGATGTCTTCAGTAACCTGATGTCTCCCGTTCCAGCTTTATCCTGATGTGTCTGTTCCAGCTTTATCCTGATTTTCCATTCCAGTCCAAAGGTTCCTAAGGTTCTGTCTTCCCATCCCTCATGGTCCGTGACAGTCCAGCTGGGCTGGTAGGGCGCGTGGTGGCCTAGTGGTCTGCGACCACCCCGGCTGGGGTGTGTAGGGCGCTGGTGAGATTCTTCCATCTCCAGAGCTGAGGGTACCTATGTTCCTGTCAGTCTCTTCTAGGCCCGGTGTCTTCTGGATGTCCACTTCATCTGTCCCAGTTGCTCCTCATTGAGTGTCCAGGGAGTCTGTTCCGGATGTCCTGGATCTTTGCCTTGGAGACTCGTCTTCTTCCTTTGATGCTCTGGACTCTGGCTAAACCTAGCCCTTGGCGGGCAGTGCTCCGGTGGATAGCCTGAGGGCCAGTCTGGCCACCGCAGCCTCCTCCCCAGCTGTGGGTGTTAGTGCTCTATCTGGAGTCTCCTTCATCTTGGATCAAAGATCTTCCTCATCCATATGAGTACCGTCTCGGATCTTCACTCTTGTCTAATCTTCTTCATGTTCAGGGTTCCAGAGCTTCCCTCCTGTGGTCCGTCTTCAAGTCTAACTTTGGGATACCTGCTTGATAGGTCGATCACGCTGGGTTCCCGAGGCTCAGGTCAGGACGGGGCCACCTGGAGTTTTGGCCGGTTACCTTCATCTGTTTGTCCTGATGTCCTTCTCCTTGGATTCCAGTCCTTCTCTTCAGTACCTATTGCCATCTTGAACTCTAATGTAATTGAGTTGTTGCCAGCCTTGCTGCTTCACCTCCAACGTGGTCCGTGACTATCCCGGCTGGAGTGTGTAGGGTGCGTGGCATCACAGCACTCCCTTCTAGTTTACCTCAATGACTGAGTCTTCGTCTTCTCCAATGTCTGAGTCTTTGCCGGCCTTGAGTCATCATCTGAATCCTCGTCCTATGTCTTGTCCTCGTCTGCCTTATCCTCTGTCTGACCTGCTGCTTCCCACCGCTCCCTAGCGGCAGTCCGAAAGGGCTTGGAACGGTCGGAGGACCATTCAGAGACCACCATTGCGTTGGTGGTCTCAAGGAAGTGTGCAGGTTCGGTCGAGGCTCAGGGTAAGGACTTTTCACTGCAAGGGCACACATTTTGTCCCATGCTGGAGAGCGCCCCCTAGTGCTCTCATCCATCGCAGTGCAACAATCACCAACAGATCTGGTTTTTGTAATATCCACAAGGATGTCCTTTATCCCTTCTTTTATATATTCTCTCTCTTGACCCAATGTTTGCGAAAATAGTTGATTCCCCTGCCATCCATGGGTTTCAGAGGGGTGGAGACTCGTTTAAGATAGCTGCATTTGCGGATGATATTTTGGTCTCTTTTACATCAGTTTCTTCCCTACAAAATGTCATGGCTCTTCAGACCCAATTTAGTAAGTTCTCAGAACTTAAAATAAATCATGATCAGATTTATTTGAGGCGTTGTATTTCCTAGGGACTTTGAAAGCCCAATGGCCAGGGCCATTTCAGTTATGCTGAGTTGAAACTGAGATGAAATATTTAGGGAACAATATTCCAGGACATCGTGAATATCTATGACAGTAATCTTCCCCCATTGTTGCTAAAGACCAAAAGGAGATCACTACCCTTGTCCCTTAGTGAGCGGATTCATTTATTTAAAATGATAGCGCTGCCGAGGTGGTTATATGTTTTACAAATGCTGCCAGTTTGGATTAAGCGGAAGCATTTTCTGGATCTGGATAGAGCACTTCACAACTTTCTCTGGATCAACAGACAGGCCCAGTTAGCTTTGTCCAAATTGCAGCTTCCTATGGAAGGAGGATCCAGCAATCTGTAACAGATCTGCTAAGGAGTTGGCAATTTAGCTTGTCTTTTGTGACATGTTTATGATTGGGTGTGGGGTTCGGAACTATGTTCCCCTCTTGGTTTCCTACAAACTTGGTGTAAACCTTTCCATGTGGGTAATCTGCTGCATGTGCCAGGCTATTTGTTGCTAGATTACATTCAATACAACCCGATAGTTAGGGCATGCAGACAGGCCTGGAAGCTACAGGTATCTTGGGAGGTATCAAATGTTTTGTCCATTTTGGGTCATCCACGGTTCTAACTGGGCTTGGAAATTACTGTTTTTCTTGTGTGGGCTCACAAAAGGCTGACATCTTTACATCAGTTCCTCCAGGAAGATGGGAGAATGGTTCATAGTTTTAAGGATTTCCAATCCCATAGAGCAGCGGTTCTCAACCGGTGTGTCGAGGCACACCAGTGTGTCGCCAAGCACTGGCAGGTGTGTCATGACTCCCGGTGTCCCACTGCCCTGCTGTGCTTCCCTTCTCCCCAGGGGCGGGGCCGAAGAATGGAGAAACGCTGCATGCCGCTGCCGGCGGCTGAAGAGTGGAGAGACCCTGTGCACCGCCAGAGGCCAGGCCGGCAGCGGCTGGAGAAACATTGCACACCGCTGTAGGTCAGGCCAGCGGCGGCTGATAAGCAGAGGCCAGGTTTATTGGGCCAAACAATGAGAAGAAGCTCCATGTGAGCTTGTGTGTGTGTGTGTGTGTGTGTGTGGTAGAATGGGTGCCTGAGAGCGTGAGTGGCAGCTTTGAGTGTGTGTGGTAGAATGGGTGCCTGGGTGCATGAGTGAGAGCTTGTGTGTGTGTGGTACAATGGGTGCATGAGTGACAGTGTGTGTGTGTGGTTGTAAGTGATAGAGTATGTGTGAGCTTGAATGTAAATAACAGAGCATGTGTGTGATTGAGAGAGAGAGACTGGTCAGAGATGATGTGTTTCTGTGAGAGAAAGATAGACTGGTCAGGAAGATGACTGGTGTGCATGTGTGTATGTGTGTGTGTGAGAGAGAGAGAGACAGAGACTGGTCAGGGTGGTGACTGGTGTCTGTGTGAGAGAGACAGAGACTGGTCAGAGAGGTGATTGGTGTGTGTGTGGGAGAGACAGAGTGGTCAGGGAGGTGACTGGGGTGTGTGTGAGAGGCAGAGACTGGCAATGGGAGGTGACTGGTGTGTGTGTGGGAGAGACAGAGACTGGTCAGGGAGGTGACTGCTGTGTGAGAGGAGGAGATACTAGTTAGGGAGGTTACTGGTCTGTGTGAAACAGAGACTGGTTGTGACTCATTGTCGGCCCTAAGGAAGAGGACTGTGAGGACAGAGCTTCAGCAGCCACTGCTGCTTCTGGTGAGTGCTATTGGCCTGCAAGGGAAAGGAGTAGGAGAGCTGCTGGAGAGGGTAAGTAAAGGTGGCTTTTTAAGTGTATTTTTCTTGATTGACTGCCATTTTAATTATTGGGTATTATGTGATGTGTGCTGTTTTGAAATATTTTATTATTTGGACAATTTTTAAGAATTTTTATGAGTTTTTAATTGTTGGATGTTATTCTGTTCATCAGCTGTTTTGTAACATTTATTAGTATAGTTTTACAATTATTTCTGAGAGGGGATCTATTTATAGCAGCTTGGCTTGCTCTGTTTTCCTAATAGGAGGTGTTTAGTGTTTAGGGCCTGGTTAAATATTTGTAGTGGTAAATTACTGTATTTTCATAAGGAAGGGTTGTGCCTGCCAGTAAAAAGAGTTTGTTTTGCTTTTACTGAGATGTTATCAGAACCAGAATATCTTTTTTGTATGGTGAGTTCTATGGGTAATGCCCTAGTTCTGCTCTGCACCCATTTTTGGAGGTCGAGGGGATTCCTGAGAATGCAGAATGTATATTTACATTCTGCCCTATGACGGTCACATGTTCAGTGTGTCACGTATGTGAGAACCATCTGTCAGGTATGTCCCAGCCGAAAAAAGGTTGAGAACCACTGCCATAGAGAATTGTATGCTTATTTACAAGTTTAGCATTTTATTGAAGCTGATCTCTATAAATGTTCTCCACTCATCAATAAAACTAAATTGGTGGGGGTTTTTACAGTACCTCTGAGGAGGAAGATGTCTTGTGCCTTTCTTATAGCAGCTTTTAAAGCAGTGGGGGCCTCTGGTGATACATCAATTTTGGTTAATCATTGGAATCAGGAGCTGACTAATCTGATTTCTATCCAAATACCCAAAGGCTGTTTTGCACACCTTTGTGAAGTCTCATAAAAATGTGTTATTAAGGGAATCACATTTTAAATGTTTTTGCCGTATGTATGTGCCCATTACTTGGGTATTCAAAGCCAAATTAGTAAGATCAGATCTCTGTATAAAATATAATGCTGCTCCCGGTACCTTCTAGCACAGCTTCTGGGATTGCACTGCTATATGTGCATTCTGGAGGAAGATTCTAGCTTATTTAAACAAATTGTTCCAATTGGTGGTGCCAGTTTCTCCGTTGTTGTGTTTATTTGAGAATAAGGAGGAGATATCAAATTCTATCACAGAATCACAGTGGCTGCTCCTGTGGAGAGCCTTCTTATTGGCCAAAAAAATCAATATTAGACCATTGGAATGCTGTAGTGGCTCCGTCTCTTACCTATTGGAGGTTGCACTTACATAAAATGATGGTCTATGAATTCTTCACTGCTTGCCGAAAATATTCCTCTTTTATGGAGACTTGGTGGTAGATTTTCAAAGGGCTAGGCACATAACCCTGAAAACCTGCCCCTGCGCGCCCCAAGCCTATTTTGCATAGACTCGGTGGTACGCACAAGCCCCGGAACACGCGTATGTCCCGGGTCTTTGAAAAATAGGCGGGAAGTGTTGTGGATCTGCTATGCTGATGGGAGGAGATAGCAGATGAGAGTAGCAATCTGATAGAATCTACTCCCCCAAGGGGGAGGAGTTAGCAATCCATCAGAATTCTGCTCCTATGGAAAGAGGAGTTGGCAATCTGTTGTGAACTGGCTCCTATGGAAGGAGGAGCCAGCAATCTGTAACAGATCTGCTAAGGAGTTGGCAATCTGTTATGATATAGACTGCTGAGTTGGCAATCTGTACCAGCGGAGTACTAGAGAGGGTGCTCAGCTGGACAGGAATGTAAATTGGTGAATCCTTGGGCCGATGGCAGATGACAGCGCCCCCAGGAGGATATCCTGAGAGGGACCACCGGCTATGCTTGAGTATGGAGACAGACAGAGATTGTATTTTTATTAGACAGGTAGTAGAACCACCAGAGGTGGCAGTAGTGAGCTGATATGCCCAGCAGGGCTGAAGTCCCTCAGATGCTGGAACTGTGATCCTAGGGTTGCTGAACTGTAAAGAGACTGTAGATAGTGAATAGACAGTGTATGCGGTTATCTATATATATAGCCAGTACTTAGATAATAACTCACATAAGGTCTTGAGAAGCTCAGTAGCTAGAAAGGGTTAGGCCCTCGAGGAGCGAGTACCTTATTCCAGGGAAAGCTCTGAGAGAGCAGTGGTAACTCACAATAGTCTGTATCTGTAATAGTTTCTAGACAGTAGAGAATCTTCAGAATGTTTAGGAGCATGGGCCCTCGAAGAGCGAGTGTCGGTTCCTATATCCCATCTGAAAATAGTAACTCACAATGTCTGTACCTGAGATAGCTTCTGGGCAGTGGAGAATCTTCAGAGTGTTCAGGAACATGGGCCCTTGAGGAGCGAGTCTGGTTCCTATCTGTAATTGAAATAATAACTCACAATGTCCGTATCTGCGATCGCTTCCAGGCAATAGAAAATCTTCAGAGGGTTTAGGAACATGGGCCCTTGAGGAGCGAGTACCGGTTCCTATCTGTAATCTGAAATAGAGAAAAGAGAGCGGGGCCCCCGAGGAGCAGGTACCCCTGGTAAGTCCAAGGAGGCAGAGTAGCGTAGAGAGAAGTGGTCCAGTGAATCCCCGCAGTCAATCCTTCGGTTGCAGAGTAGCTTGGACAGCCGAAGCAAGTTCTTGCTAACTCGATCTGTTAGCAAAAGTAAAGACCTTTTATGTTGGAAGTGGATGACGTCAATACAGGGGGACGCCCCTGAGGTTTGCACCCTTGTTGGTATATACTTCGGAGCACGCACCCTACGTCATCAGGAACATGGCGGATCCGCAGTGCCGAGCCAGCCCAGAAACGCCGGGGAGAAGCGGCATGGAGACGCCATGGCAGCAAGCCGTCCATCAGGCCCGGAGGGAGTCGCCACACAGGTAGTGAGGGTGGAGCGAGGGCAAAAGCAGGCTTGAACGCAACAGGAAGGGGGCAGGATTGTGGGCATGGTGCTGATCCTGGGGTGGTCCAGGGGCAGGACCGAGTCCTCCAGCACAGTGGCTTGTAATTTAATGGACAGTACAGCTACTAAATAATAATGTAAAAATTAAATAGAAGTGACTGGAACCTATATGATGATATAGAAAAGGTTGAGACTTGCAGAGGTAAAGTAGGTAAGAACTTTTAAAATGGCACAATTTTCCTGGTGAGGCCATCAGAGCAATGATATGCTCTGAGAAAAAGTTTCATATGGGAAACTTTGGAGAAAATGACAGGTTGTGTTAGAAGAGAGCAGCAGCACTGTTCAACAGCTCTGCCAGACTCTAGGCCAAACTTCGATGATCCAACCTTCACTTAAAGGGAACATCTACAGGGAAATGAGAGAAATTATTTGTGTGTGGATGTGAAGATTTCACTGGTGAAAAATTGAATTTTCTCTTAAAATTGCTTCTGTTTCCCTGCATCAAAGTAATGGGCAGATTAGTTAATTGTAAATGTATTGGACAGGAATACAGAGTATTACACCTGTCCTTAACAGAGGGGAGTGTGATGCTCATTTGTCTGCTGCCTGCCCCGCCCATTGACCATCTATTGGATTTCGCTGTTTGCTGCCTACCCCAACCTTGGAATGGCTCTTGGATTTTTCTGTCTATTGCTTGCCCCAACCTTGGACTGTCCTCTTGGATTTCTCTGTCTACTGCCTGCCCCTGGATCTGGGCTTTCTCTCTTGCCATATACCTTGGACCCTCCTAAGTCTTGCCAGCCGTCCAAACCAAGGGCTCAACCTGCAGGAATAATGTTTGGTTATAAGTTACGTTCCTGCCAGTCCCATTCAGGGTTCAACCGCCAGAGGTTGGTATCAGCTATAAAGGCTTGCCTGCTCAGCTGTGTTAACTGCACCACCACACAGGAGTCCACAAGCCTAACACCTGCTTCCACCACTCAACCACACCCCACCCACCTTACAAGCACACACACACACACTCTCTCCCACTTTCACATACACCACCACCTCCATTTCCCACACATACAGTCCCCTTCACCATATTTCTCATTGCCACACACACACATATATATATACCCATTTCCTCACCCACAGCACAAAAACCCCCAGCCTACTACACTACACCCTACACAAACCCACCTTATACCTTACAAACACCACTTCCTCCCACTCCCCCATGTTACCCTGCCCACACACACATACCCATGCCACATACCACACACAAACGTACCTCACACCCTACAAACACCACACATCTCCAAGACCTTGTCCACACAGTCCCCATACACCCCCTTTCATACATATTCAGAATCATGCACACCACCACTAAACTCACCCACACCCCCACATAACCCCCCTCTAAAACTCCAACCATACATCACCCTAACCCTCCACCCCAAATACCTCCAAACACACTAACATAACCCTCCACACACACTCACAACCCTGCACCACACTGACATCCCTTCACCCCTCGCCCCACCCAAACAGCCACGTACCACATACATACCCCCCCCACACACACACACACACACACCACCCACATACCACCCCAACACATTACCCAAACACACTATGTACACCATCACCCACATACCACAACAATCCCCCCTCCCAACTCACATAGACAGTGGGAGAGGAGAGGGGAGGGTATGTTAAAAGAAGAGGGGAGGGAGGATGCGGGATGAAAGTGTAAGGTAGAGAGATCAAGTGCAGACTGTAAAGGAAGGGGAACTGTGGAAGAAGATAAAGTGCAAAGTGCATTAGACATTTTTGCAATGTCTTCTCATTGCTTTCATGCAGTGTATATACCCCTAACACCCTGCAGTACTAGTGATTTGTTATTTCAAAACATCCTAAATACAGTATGTAAATTAAAAATGGAGAAATGGCAAAATCGGTACATGCTGCATTAACAATGAATAAGGACTTTGACTGCATTATGTCTTTCATTTTGTGCAGAAATTTTTCCCACAGCAGCATAAGTAAGACGAGAAGCATGTACTCCAGCTGCAGATACATGACCTTATAAGAGTGATTCTCTACTCTCGTAAGAAGAGAAATAAAAAAGAAATATAAGTGTACATCTTTGATCTTGATCCTGAATGCTTTGCTTTAATCTGGCATGTGATCATGATTTATATGTTAACTTGAAGGGATTAAGAGAGAAAATTTTGTGTTGACCTCAAGGAATGTGGTGTCTGCCAGTGGTGAAATACATGAAAGACCAGTTTGACTTGAGAACTATTATGGATGATATGGAATATTAAAGGGATTGTTCTTAGCAGGTTGAACAGGCAGAAAAGATGGGACAGGAAACAAATCGGTAATTTTGTTTCAGTGGTTTTCCTCTTTTTTTTTCTACATGGAATAACAAAGGAACACCCATCATCTTGGTCCCAGGGCTGTGTCTCTTCTTCACCCTTTAGTCAGTCTATCTTTCTTCTCTTATATAATGAAAACATATGTTGTTAATTAAAATAAGTTGAGCAATTGAGAAAAAGTATGCTTAAAGTTTAAGAGAGACTAATGGTGTCTGTATTCTACCTTTGCTGGTCAGAAGCTACTCATTTCTAACCCTGCAGTCGTTATTTCCAAACTAGCATGGAGGAAGTTCTGACAGAGAAGCCCTTTTACATGAAAAATGCAAGTGTGCACATTTAGGATTTTTAATGGTTCGAATATGCAGCTTAGATTTTCAAATAATTTGGAAAGCTGTCTTTTTAACATTTGAGTGTCAAGTACTTCATTTGTGGAAGCTTGTTTCTGCTTATCAATAATTCCCTTTTCTGTTTTAAACTAATATATTCACTGCTGTGCAGAATCAAAAACCCCACATTTTTATGCTTATTTCTGTTAAAAGTGGACTGCACATTTGTTCATTCATTGTCTCTGCAAATTTGACATGGCCCAGGTCAAGTTGCTCAGGCTACATTTCTCATCTGACTCCTGTCTAAAGAAGGGATCTATCTGATCTTGAAAAGTAAACTCATTGTCTTTGGTTTACCACAATATTGGACCATTAAAAGATATCATAACCTACAAAGAATCCTGTTTTCTTCAGGATTCTAGAGCTCTGCAGTATTACAATAATTATCAGATCAATAGTAATTTGCAAACAAGACAAGCTTTTGACATTTTTTTGTCTATTTTGATTTATCAAGACAAGAGACATCTCTGTAATCGCAGTACCAATATATACTCTGTATTCATGAATATATAGTAATTTTGATCATCATATACATACATGAGTATCAATGCAAATTAAGTCCAGTTCCTCTCTTAATAGTTACTTCATATTCCTACAGAAATAACTTTGCCCTTATTTTAATTATTGAAATTTCATCCAGAATGAATAGGAGGGAAATCTCTTTTGTTAGGATATGACTAGAAGTAGACTACTATTTGCATAATACAATAAATCTTATGAGTACAATGCAGCAAAAAAAAAAAAAAAAAGATATGAAACCTAGAGTACAGATTTATATAGCTTAGTACTTGAATGTTTGCATATATATGCTAAAAAATCTATCAAGAAAATGTTTAACTATTTATTCCTTTATATTTCAGGAAACAAAATTAAGAAAATTCATATGACTTGAAATTTCTACTTTGCTATGAACTTTGGAGCTATTCACTAACTTTCTGTTCACTGGCTTAAATGATAGAAAAATGATTATAATTGGAATAATAGAAGGACAGTAGGTCAAACATGTGTAAACTTGTGTTTCACAAGATTTTTAAATGCCATTTCTACCAAAATAAGTACAGCTCACTTTCTTCTCAGAAGCTAAGTTATAGTCAGGTAATTAACTCAAGAATAGAGCATACCTTCTGAATTTCTGCATAATAAGTTGCATTGATAACAGCGATATGAATACTGTACTACAGCTTGGGGGCAATTCTGACAAACCCTTCTCTGTATTTGTATTCTTATTTGCATCCTCAGTTGTCTATTGGCTTCCACATAATTGGAAACGACCCTTTGGAACATTTAGCCCAAAATACATAATAATTCTTGAATAATGTGGTCCATGCCAAAATTTGTTTCCAGGATAAATTCTGGTTGGTATCACTGTGGGGACAATCTTCAGGAGGTTTTACACAAGTAAATTCATGTTTACCGATGTAAAATATGGTCCAAATATTGCCCCAGCCCCCCACCCTGTGTGGGTAAAAGTATGCATGCTGCTTAGTGCTTATTGCATGCATTCTTTTACCAGCCAAAAAAACATGGCAGAGTTAGGTGGAGGAGAAAATTTAGGCATGGAGATTGCATAATCAAATTTCTGTGTATAGTGTCCAGAGCATAATTTGCTCCTGCTTCAATGCATGCACAAATATGCAAGTACATACATTGTGCATGCTGGTGAGATTTCAAAGGCAAAATCTACAAGGAGTTTCCCTTTCAAAATGAGCTTGCAATTCTGTAAGTACAAAATACCTGCAAGACTGCAAGCTCCACGGTGTGGCTCTTTATTGTCTCATGTTCTCTGCATGACTAATAGGGTCATGTATCAAAATGTGATAAGGCGTTTTTGCATGCGTTAAGGGCTTATCGCATGTGAAAAGCGCCTTTAACGCATGCGATAGCACCATATCGTATGATACAAATCTGAAAAAGAGGAGGAGTGGGCTGGGTTTATTGAAATTGAGAGAGAAGGAGAGAGAATGTAGCTGTAATGCCCTAACCCTAGATAGGTATTTATATCTCTATGGGAGACCCACCTAGTAACTCGAGGTGAGGTTTAGGTATTAGTGTAGGGTTAGGAGCCACTTTGACATTCAAAGTGAGACATACGAATAGAAGAGTGCTCTCTTGTGAAGATTTAATGACCCTCAGAGTGAGGAAACTCACCCAAAGATGAGATTTGTGCAATGTTCTCTCAACCTAGCTTGACGGAACTCACTCCGAAGGTCATCAAATCTTCACAAGAGAGCACTGTTCTGTTCTACACTAATACCTAAACCTCACCTCGAGTTACTAGGTGGGCCTCCCATAGAGATATAAATACCTATCTAGTGTGAGGGCATACGCTCTCTCTCTCTCTCCCTCCCTCCCTCCCCATAAACATGGTCCCCCCAGTGGTTGCATGTAGGAAATACCACATTCTGGCACTTATCTCAAAGTGCGAAAAAGTTATTGCAATAACTTAGCTCTTCACATTGGGGCGGATTTTAAAAGGCGCGCGAATAGCCTACTTTTGTTTGCGCTCCAGGCGCAAACAAAAGTACGCTGGATTTTAGTAGATACGCGCGGAGCCGCGCGTATCTGCTAAAATCCTGGATCGGCGCGCGCAAGGCTATGGATTTTGTATAGCCGGCGCGCGCCGAGCCGCGCAGCCTACCCCCGTTCCCTCCAAGGCCGCTCCGAAATCGGAGCAGCCTCGGAGGGAACTTTCCTTTGCCCTCCCCTCACCTTCCCCTCCCTTCCCCTACCTAACCCACCCGCCCGGCCCTGTCTAAACCCCCCCCTTACCTTTGTCGGGGGATTTACGCCTCCCGGAGGGAGGCGTAAATCCCCTCGCGCCAGCGGGCCTCCTGCGCGCCGGGCCGCGACCTGGGGGCGGGTACGGAGGGCGCGGCCACGCCCCCGGACCACCCCGGGCCGTAGCCACGCCCCCGTACCCACCCCCAAAACGCTGCCGACACGCCCCCAAAACGCCGCGACGACCGGGCCCGCCCCCGACACGCCCCCCTCGGAGAACCCCGGGACTTACGCGAGTCCCGGGGCTCTGCGCGCGCCGGGAGGCCTATGTAAAATAGGCTTCCCGGCGCGCAGGGCCCTGCTCGCGTAAATCCGCCCGGTTTTGGGCGGATTTACGCGAGCAGGGCTCTGAAAATCCGCCCCATAGGTATTAGCACAAATTGCGATAAACTGCCTATTACCATAAAACACTCCCCTTTTTCTATCGCAGGCGATATTTTAGTGCATTTTGATAAATCCAGACCTAAGTGCCTGATGTACTAATGGGTTTATTTTTAAAAAGCCGCTGAATGAGGAAGATAGCTGAGCAATTTTACTCAGAAAATAGGTAAAAGCTTGAGTCAGAAAATAGTCTTCATAGTCAAGAGACTTTCAGACTAGGAAATAGAAAGATCGATTTTAAAATGAGTGTGCTTGTGCCCATAATATGCTTGTTTCAATGCACAAGCATGGATATGCTGCAATTTTTAACTGTGTGTGCACATGCACATGGATGTTTTAAAATGTACCGGTCACACGTAAGTATGCTCCTAATTTTAAGAGATTACTTGAGAACATAGTATGCATGCATAAGACCTTGTCGGCTTTTTACACATATGTCGGAAAATTTCAAAACATGCTCACGCAAAGTACATTCCTAGTTTAGCAATTAGTCCACCAGTTAGGCCAGTTAATAATAAGATCTTTCATACCTTTCTGGTTCTTCATCCTGCACATCCCCCAGTTGACCCAAACCCTCACCCTGTTCTTTAAGCCATAAAACTTAAGATCTATAGGCATGCTTCTCACCAGGAATAGCGGTAAAGTTACATGGATATATAGCATATGCATGCTGTGGTTTTCATTTTTAAAATTTGGAGCTCTGTGCGTAAATCTTGGCCTTGCCCTGTAATGCCCATGCCCTGCCCATTCCTGCCTCTTTTTTGCCCTCTTATTCCTTATGCACACACGGGTTCATATGTGCGTATTTTAAGGCTTTTTATAATCTGTGTTACTAGAATGTGGCCCATATACACATGTATCTGAGCATTTTTGCATGAGTAATGCTTTTAAAATTGACCTGAATGTATGGGGAGCAATTTTCAAATCCCCTGCCTAATACAAAGTCTGCAGGTACTTTGTGCTTTATTTTCAAAAGGAAAATACATGTATACTTTTCCTTTGAAAATTGTCCTCAGGTATACAGAGTACTCATGCAGTTTTTACCTGCTTTTTTTGTGTAGGTGAAATTTCAATGGAAAAAAATGTGCATAAATTTGAATTTTCCAATCTGTGCATGAACTAAATGGCCTCTAGGACTACCTCCTCACAGTCCAGCTAAATGTATGCATGCTATGGAAGACTGCATAAAGTTGTAGCTGGTTTAAAAGTGGGACATTTTCTGAAAGGCAATTTATCTTTGTAAATGGTTTTGAAAATTGACCTCCCCATTGCCAAGTTTAGTTTCTATATCTTTCATCAATAAACCCTAGGAAGCACCCAATGAAATTATCAGGCATCGTTTAAAACCAAAAAACTGAAGGTACTTCCTCACACAATCCATGCAGATTGATTTGTAAAAGTCCCATTCCCCCCCAGGTCCATTGCCACATGATGTTCTGATGGCAAATAATACAGCTGGGTTCAAGAAGGAATTAGACCTATTTATGAAACATGGATCAATAATAGGTTCTTAAACATATGTTGAGGACATCACCCCAGATTTAATGCATTCCTGAACCATCTCTACTGTAAACTAGAAAGGCATGATAGGGAGGGTCCATTTTATCCACACCCTGTTCTTATATACATCCATTACTGAACACTATTTACGGCCAAAATGCTGGGTTGGATGGACCTTTGGTTTGATATAGTTTTGCCTTTCTTATTTTCATAACCTTGAATCCAAAGTCAGCTGAGCTCCAAGTGCTTAGCCTCTTCCTTATCTTTCTATATTCTTCCACATCTAACAAGAGCGGCTTCCTCAGTTTTATCCTTTCCTAACCGTGCTTCTTTTTCTGAAATGGAAAGATTTCTTCCTTTGAACATTAGTTAATTTATCTTTTCCAAAAGTATTTCTAAAATTCTTGATAAATATGTTGCGCTCCCGATCACCTCACCCTCGGTCGGGCTCGAGGCCACTTACCTCCTTCCAAGCCGCGGTAAGGAACGCCGCTCCCCTGGCGCAGTAGGCCGCATGGCCGCGGTGTCTCCTCGTGGGGACGCCGCTGGAGGCTCCGCTGACTCCGCCCACCACATCTGCCACGTGCACGCGCGCGTAAGCACGGCACTTGAGGTCCCGCACCCGGAAGTCCTGGACCGCCCCCGGAGTGACGTCAGACGCCAGCAGAATATTTATACTGGACGTCTGACTCCCGTGATTCGCCTTGCAACGAGGTTCCTGCTGTGAATTAGTTGCACTCCTGTTCTGCTTCTGCTGATACCTGGTTCTTGATTCCGGTTTGTTCCTGATACTCCTGATCGCTGCCTACCACGACCTCAGACCCGCTCTTGACTTCTCTTGCCTCTGCCCTCCGGCTCTGCTGCTGATACCTGGTTCCTGACTCCGGTTTGTTCCTGATACTCCTGATCGCTGCCAGCCACGACCTCGGATTGCCCCTGATGTCCCTGGCTTCGTCTATCAACCGCGCTGATGCCTCCTAGGCCTGGACCACTGCCTAGATCCCCTACTCTGCCGCTGTACCACCGACACCCTAGCCTCTGGAGTAAGTCCCTGCGGCCCGGCCCCTACAGGCTCCTCCTGGGGGGGGACTCAGGGTCCGCGTGGGTGAAGACCTCGCATCACCAGCTCCAGCTCCGCCTCCCGGCCTTTCCAGTAAGAACTCTCCTCTTCCAGGCCGGCTCAAGGGTCCACTGTTTCCCCGAGCACAACAAAATATGCTTGATAGCAAGATTTAAAAAAAAAAAAAAAAGTATAAATATATAGAGAAAGAAGATATTTAAAAAGATGGTTCTACATGATGGCCACTCCTAATCGAGATTTTTGATGACGTCGGACGCCGCCGGATTGGAGAATCATTCCTGGAGAATTATCCCCTGAGAAAGGAAGCGTGCCTTCCGAAACCCAGACTGAGCTGGGTGCTTGGAAACAATAAGCAAGTACTGAAATATGAGATTCAAGAGCATCTGAGGAGTGAGCATGTGGCACTGGAGAAAAGACTGGGATAGCATAGAAAAGTTAAGTCACAGTCAAGTAAATAGTCCTGACTCATGATATTTTATATGCATAAAAAATTGCTATAAAATGAATAACAAGGGACTAATGATTATATGATAGTGGGCATGGCAATGTGATTGTTGCTCTACAAGCTTTGCGATGGTCTAGCCCCTGTTATGAAAGTCCCCATAAAGTTACCTCAATTTATTGAGTGAATGCACCCAGTAAAAAAGTATTCATTAAAAGGTATTAAACAAAAGGTTGAGTGGAACCATAACCATATTTGGGTTCTTTTTGTATGCAAACACAAGTCCATATACAATTGTTAAGCTGAGTCTATTGATTGTTGATGGGAGAACAATGAATTCTTTTTTATCAAAGGACCTGGTTTGATCCAATCAAAGAAGATTCTTCCCTACCAATGTTCAAATAAACAAATATAAAATATATCAGTATAAGATATTGTAATCATGCTTACTTCAGCAAAATAACTATATTCTGGTACTCTAATATAGGAACAGCAATTTATAAAACTGTGTTTACATTATTCAGTGCAACCTTTGAAGAATTTCAATTTGCTTATTTTGTCAACCATTTGATATTCTACATTTGAAAAGTATGTGGGAGGACAGATTGATAAATGTGGAAAGCCTACACTATACATATAAAAATATTTCTACCTCTTTCATATAACATTTGTAATAATATTACAGAAATAAAGCATGTCTTTATGTTCACACAATTTGCATAACATTTGTAATAATATTGCAGAAATAAAGCATGTCTTTATGTTCACACAATCTGCATATACTATTTCTATGCAGACTGCAGATTTATCCAAATGTTCTATATTGCAGCCTAGAAAAACTAAGGGGGTTATTTTTCAAAGCATTATTGCATGCATTAGGGCCTTATCGCATGCGATAAGGCCATATCGCATGCAAAAAGGTCCTTTTCGCATGTGATATAATGCAAATTAGGGGGAGGGGAGGAGTTGGGGTGGGGAGGGGGAGGAGTCGGCTGTGGCACCCCTGCCGGTGATAATGTGAGGAACATTATCGCTGGCAGTAGCATGGTGAATAGCTGCACCTTTTACGGTGTCGCTATTCACTGCAAAAGGTTGCAGCCGGCCCCAACGCAGCTGGCAAAATCACAGGCCTGCCCCCCCTTCACCCCCCTGCCCCTTTTTTCATGGGATTCATCATTCTGTGAGGAAAATGAATCCTGCCCTAAATTAGGAACAATTTCAAAGCAGATGCATACTCTACAGTTGAAGCAATTTTCAAAGAGATTTCCACCAGAGTTTTATCCATGGAGATAAAACTCTGAAAATGTTTTCCCTCGATGTGAGGAAAAGAGGTGGGGTTATAGCAGAACTGTCACGGAGGATCTGGGCTTGACAATTAGGACTCCCCTGGGGGAAAGGTGCATGCTTGGAGAGAAAAGGCTGGTGGAGTCCAGGGCTAGAGAAGAACCAGGAGAGAAGTGTGAGGCAGGAACACTGGACCTGGACACAAACAGGACATGGAAAGCTGGACTATAAGACAATAAGCTTTATCAAGCAGGAACAAGATTATCATGCAAAAATACAGGGACATAGTTATAGGAAATCAGCCGTGACATGGATAGCACTTCCATGGGGTAGACACTGAGAGGTCTATTGAACAAGTGAAAGTGTGTCAGGCTTCAGGTCTCTATATACAGCTCTCAATTTAAGACCCACCTAATATCGGTCCACTAGGGAGCTTGCAGGGTTATGTGATGCTCCAGGAAAACAGAATAAATATACTAGCACTTCCTGGAGATTCAGTAGCCTCTGCAGCTATGATCCAGATCTGTGATCCAGAATCTCTAGGGTTATGGGTTCAAATCCAGTCAACTGACCTCTGGGGTCCCAGACCTGACCTGGGGTGACACAGTCTCAAGCAGACATGGATCCAAGAGCAAAAACTTTGGATTGATGAAGGAATTGATATAGAGTTCACTAGAGCCAGCTTGGGCACTGGAGTTGTGGAGACAGCTGGTGCTGAATTCACCAATGCACAGTTTGAAATTGGAGGAACAGTTGATAGAGTTCACTTGTGTGAAGGCAGGTACTACAACTGTGATAACAGCTGGAATTTAAGATGGCAAGGAAACAGATTCAGAGTTTACCAGTATACAAGCATGCACTGAAGCTGTGGTAAGAGCTGCCTCTGACTTCACTGATGCATAGTCAAGAACTGGAACTGGAGAAACAGCTGGTACTGGCTTTACTGGTGCATAGACAGGAACTCTGGTTGATGAGATAGTTGGCACGGAGTTTACCAACAGGCATTAGAGCTGTACATACAGCTAACTCTGACTACACCAGTGCAAGGACTGGAACAACCTGGTGTGGAATCTTTGACTTTGCTGGTTCAACCAGAAGCAGAGTGCAGAGTCCACACAGGAGCAGCTGGCTCAGTATAGAGAGGATCCATTACAGAAGATGGCTTCGGCTTGCAGTGGAGTCATGGTAGGAAATGACTCAGTGTGCATTGGAGTGATTGTAGTAGTAGCTGGTTCAGTCTTGAACACTGAAGTCTTCAAAGAAGTGACCAGCTTAGCCCAGAATGCTGAAGTCATCAACAAAGTAACTGGCCTAGCCCAGAACACTGGAGTCCTCACAGTTACTGGCTTAGCCAGAAAGGATGGAGTCCTTGGAGTCACTGGCTTGACTAGGAACCCAGCTGTGGAAGGAGCAGTGGGCATGCCTGGAATGGAGTCATCAATAGGGTAGTGACCTCAGCCTGGAATGATGAAGTCAACAAAGGAGTAGCTGACTCAGCCTGAACACTGGGTCATCAAAGGAGCAGCCTGGATAACTGGTGCTCAATTTATTGGAGCCAGAGTGATCTGGAACAGTTTCTCAGCTGCTGCAGAAGTAGCCTAGAGCATGATCTTTGGTGCTACTGCAGGCGATGCAGCCTGGAGCACAGTCTTTGGCACTGCAGCAAGCACAGCCTGGAGTAAAGTCTTTGATGATGTGGTGGGAACTGACTGCAATGGAATCTTGGATGCAGCAGGCACAGCTTGGAATGGAGTCTTCAACACTGAGGGTACAGCCTGAAATGGAGTCTTGCATGCTGCAGGTGCATTCTGGAACTGAATCTTGGACACTGTTGTGGGAGTAGCTGCCTGGAGCAGAGTCTTGGAAATTGCTGCAGATGCAGCCCAGAACGTAGTGTTGGATGCTATGGGTGCAGTCTGAAGAGGGTCTTAGGCACTGTAAAGATGGCTGGTATGGCCTCAAGAGTAGTTCTAGTTTGTTACTGTGGATGAACATCACATTCTGTGAATTCTCCCGCCAACATGACATCATGCATGACCATGGCTATGTGGGGTTTTTTTCCCTCCAGAAGTGAAGATCATAGTGTAGTGGTCTAATTGAGCAGCCACTTAACTGCTGAATTTGATTTGAATCTTGTTTTTTCATTGAGCCATGGACACAAGAAAAAGAGCCACAATAAACTTTTGTGAAGGATTCATTTTTTTCCTTGCCTCTGATGTAGGCTGGTTCAAACTAGCAGGGAGTATCTGGGTTTGGCAATCAGGGCCACCCTGGAGGGAAGATGGGTGCTTGGAGAAACCAGGCAGGTGGAGTCCAGGAGCTAGAGAAGAACCAGGGGATAAGTGTGAGGCAGGAACACCAGACCTGGACACAAACAGGACACAGAAAACTAGAACTGTAAAACAGGAAGGATTATCAAGCAGGAACATGATTACCAGACAAGAATACAGGAACATGGTTATAGGAAATCAGGAATCTCACAGATAGCACTTTCACAGGGTAAATGCCTAGAGGGTTGTATCAGGTTAGGTCTTTATATATAGCCCTCAATTTCAGGCACATGTAATGCTGGTCCAACACGGAGCCTGAAGAGGTGTGGATGATTCTCCAGGAAAACAGAATAAAGATACTAGAACTTCCATAGCAAGCCAGTAGCCTCTGCAGCTCTATGGCAAGTCCATGGCCTAGAAGCCTCAAGACTGCTGGCTGAAACCTAACAGGGACTGGTGACGTTTGCATGGGGATTACATTTTGTAAAGTACACAGGGTATAGCTGTTCTGGAGTGCTGCCAAATGTTCAAAGGGAAACTGTGGGGAGAAAATTGGAGGGAAGAGAAGAGATCAATTGAACTGATAATGAAAATATAGGTACTTGATGATCTGAGAATTTTCATTTTTTATATTTGTGACAGAATTTATCCTAGTGATTAGAGCAGCGGGCTACGAACCAGGGAGACCAGGGCTCAAGTCCCACTGTCATTCCTTGTGACCTTGAGCAAGTCACTTTACCCTCCATTGCCTCAGGTACAAACTAACTGGGTCATTCATCATTTTGCGATAGGCCGTTATCACATGCGTTACGGCATTATCGCATGTGATAACACCATAACGTGCGATAATGGCCTATCGCAAATTGCGTATGCAAATTTAAAAAGTATTATTAATCAGGGAGGAGTTTGGGCAGGGTTTAGGGAGAATAGGGAATGCCAGCACTGTGTGCAATAAACTAGCGCACACTAGCGCAGGCAATTACACGGGAAATAACAACACCTTTTCCCAGGGTGCTACGGGGGCGACAATGGCTAGCGATATAACAAAGCCGCATGCGTTACCATATGCTGCGATGCAACTGGCTGCTCATTTGCCTCCCCACGCCCCTTTTTCTACCGCGGGCAATCATTTCGCTATAATTATAGCGAAATGATGAATCTAGGCCTTAGATTTTAAGGCCTCTGGAGAAATGGAAATGCCTACAGTACCTGAATGTAATCTGCTTTGAAGGGCCGAAAAGCAGAATATAAAAACCTAAAATAAATAAATAAAATAAATACAGGGGGAGAAAGTGAGATGTCTAATACAGAAATGATGTTTGTTGGAAGGAAAATTATTTTGAGCAATTAGAAATTCATGAACTCTCCTATACTGAAAAAGTGGTAAGCAGGTGTGGGCATGGAAGAGAAGTTTAAAGATGGGCCAGAAAAGGTAGAGAAACTATGGGAGCCTATTTTAAGATTCCTGAATGGCCAAATATAAATATGAAAGAAGACAGGAGAAAGGACAGATTATTTTTGGGGACTCAGGGTATTTATAGGGGGCAAAAGTGAGGGGATAATGAGAGGTGAGAGATAAGGGTAAGGGAAAAGGGGGTATAAGAAGGGGGAAGGGTTGGAGGGGTCCTTTTGGTGGTAGAGTAGGGAATGGAGGTTATAATTTTTGGTATGTTGATGTATACATGACTTTGTTTAAAACTCTGGTGTTCTGTTGAAACTCAATACAATTTAAGTTACAATCTCCCTTCCCCAACTGTTTTATTTTCAGAAAACACTGAAAGAAACTGAATTACTCACATCTGTTGCCTCTTTCTTGAGGCAAGAGGGAATAGTGTTGGGGTGGGTTATGACAGGATTCCTCCCTGACCTTGCTGTTGCTGTCCCAAATTTTGATGAATAGAGCCCCATAAAGATTATCCAGGAAATGTTTCAGTTAGTGGTATGTTACTCCTACAGACAATGACAGTAAACAATATAACACATACATCTAAACATTAGCTTTTCATACGCAAACAAGCTTTGGTTTTAATTTGATATTTTGTATAAATATGATAAGGGCTTGAGCCAACCTAAATAAGAAAGCTTTTATTACAAATGATGGCAGATAAGGACCAAAATGGCCCTTCCAGTCTGCCCAGTTGAAATTCATCCTCTTTTGATATATGTGAATAAAAACTTCCCAAATGCAACCCCTTGGGTCGTCTAACCCAGTCTTTCAGCCCTCTCCTCATATCAATCCCAAGCATGGCCTCCGCATACTTTTTGAAGCCCTAATGCAATCATATCACTGCAGTTTAGGGTTGTAATTGCCACTTTGTGCAGGTTACCTCTATGCATACATAATGTTTAGGGACAAAGCACTTAAACTTCAAAAAATAAGAACAGGAAATAATTGGCTTTTAACATTTTACTCTTTTTTCAATTAGAAATATAGATACTCGTAAAATGATTTTTAATAATCATGAAATGCTACTAATTTTAATTTAAAAAATACATGTATAGCTGAACCCTCGAATGTGACCTCAATAGATTTAAATAGAACACTGGGGAATGACTATATTAGAGAGTTTTGCTTTGCGAAACCAGAAATGGTGCATTTCTCACAGAAATTGTCACTTTCCATCTGGTCCTCATCAAGATTCTTATCCCCCGTCTTAAAAATAAATATGCTGAATTCTAGAAAGAAGATAATAGCCCATTTGCATGATAAGTGCTTGTATAGGCATTTACTTGGTTGCCAAACAATATAACTGTTCCTGAAATTCTCATTTCATTTATTGATGCTGTGTTAAAGTCATTTGATACTCCCACATCAGTGTGAAGCATTAAAGAGACTAGATATAGGAGTTAGTCATAAAATGGGAAACTCTTTTTAAAGTTTTGTTTCCTGCATGTCTGTTCCTGTGAGAACAGGATTGTGGAATTATTCATAGTAAACCTGCTTATTAGTAATCTTTTTCTTACCATGTCAATAATTTATAAGGCAATGTGGAAAAGAAATATGCTTCTGATAAGGGTACAAGCAGGGCTTTCATGCTGCAGGATTTATAGCTTTAGTGTATTTCTATGATAAGCAACTTTCTTTTGGGCAAATATTGGTATTAGAGGAATAAAGTTAACAGCCAAAGAGATACTTATAAACATGCAGCAAGGTCACAATATCAGTGATAATATTCACTTTGCACTTCCATTACAACATTGCCCATAAGGATTTATTTTCCTCCACATCTGTCCAGCAGAACTCCATCCCAAGGGCAATGACCACATATGTACTTATACAGGAAAGTCCACCTTAATATATGGATATCACGGCAGACTCAAGAAGATTGGTCAACACATCAATCACTTGATGGTTTGTGTGTGGTAAAAAAAGGAAAAGTGTGAATTAACTTATGTGACTGAGAAATGATTTTATGTAGTAGTGTTAGCTATTGCTATACTGTAGGAAATCGGTATGAATAAACAATATAGCAGTGCAGTATGCCAGGACTATATCTGTCTTAATATCTCTTTATAATCCTAGTGATCTTTAGTCATATGGATATGGCTATGTATTTGAATAGGTATATATGGAGAAAAGGATTTGTATGCATGTAAAATGTGTGTGGGGAAAAAAAACAATAGTGGAAACACTTAAAAGTGAATTTTAAAAGCCTGACGTACATTAATTAGGGGATGCGAGGATATGTTGAGCTAGCGCATGCAGACTGGATTTTAAAAGCCACTGAAATTAGGGATGTGAATCGTTTTTTGACGATTTAAAATATTGTCCGATATATTTTAAATCGTCAAAAATCGTTAGGGCCACGATACAATACCAATTCCCCCGATTTATCATTAAAAAATCGTAAATCGGGGGAAGGGAGAGGGCAGGAAAACCGGCACACTAAAACCCCCTAAAACCCACCCCCGACCCTTTAAATTAAATCCCCCACCCTCCCGAACCCCCCCCCCCCAATGCTTTAAATAACCCGGGGATCCCGCGGTGGTCCAGAACGGCGGCGGTCCGGAACGGCCCCCTCAATTGAATCCTGTTGTCTTCAGCCGGCGCCATTTTGCAAAATGGCCGCCGCAAAATGGCGGCGGCCATAGACAAAAACGATTCAACGCAGGAGGTCGTTCCGGACCCCCGCTGGACTTTTGGCAAGTCTTGTGGGGGTCGGGAGGCCCCCCCAAGCTGGCCAAAAGTTCCTGGGAGTCCAGCGGGGTTCAGGAAGCGATTTCTTGCCGCGAATCATTTTCCGTACGGAAAATGGCGCCGGCAGGAGATCGACTGCAGGAGGTCGTTCAGCGGGGGTTCCGGACCGCCGCTGAACGACCTCCTGCAGTCGATCTCCTGCCGGCGCCATTTTCCGTACGGAAAATGATTCGCGGCAAGAAATCGCTTCCTGAACCCCGCTGGACATCCAGGAACTTTTGGCCAGCTTGGGGGAGCCTCCCGACCCCCACAAGACTTGCCAAAAGTCCAGCGGGGGTCCGGAACGATCTCCTGCATCGAATCGTTTTTGTCTATGGCCGCCGCCATTTTGCGGCGGCCATTTTGCAAAATGGCGCCAGCTGAAGACAACAGGATTCAATTGAGGGGGCCGTTCCGGACCGCCGCCGTTCTGGACCACCGCTGGATCCCCAGGTTATTTAAAGCATTTGGGGGGGGGGGGTTCGGGAGGGTGGGGGATTTAATTTAAAGGGTCGGGGGTGGGTTTTAGGGGGTTTTAGTGTGTCGGCTCATGATTTTAACGATTTTCACGATAGTTTACACACCCAAACGGCAACAATACGATTCCCTCCCCCTCCCAGCCGAAATCGATCGTTAAGACGATCGAGGACACGATTCACATCTCTAACTGAAATACACAAGTATCTCCCAGAGCACACACTTCTCGGAAGTTTTCAAAAAGGGGCAGGGCGTGGGCATGATCTGGGCAGGGCATGAGCATTTTGGAGCATGAACATGAGATAGTCAAGTAAATATTTACACAATATGACGTGCACCGAGGCCCCCTTACGTCTGCTATGGATGACGTGTAACTTAAAAAATAAAGAAAAATAGGCAGATCTGTGGGGTTTTAAGGGTTGGTGCTAACTGGGGGGAGTGAAGGCTATTAATCTGGGGGGGGGGGGGTTTGAGGACTTCCCTCAACTGTGCGAAACAGGGACAAACTGGTAAAACTGGGAATAGCGTTAGTGCGCGTCCCTTTTAAAATCCCCTGATTTATATAGTAGAAGCGTCATTTGCACGCACATGAACCTGCCCACTTAAAATCTGGTGTACATGTGCGCACATCCAGGCTATTTTATAACATGCATGCATATGCAAGCATATGTTGTAAAAATGGCTGCATCCCTGGGCGCGGTCTGACATATGCGTGCAAATGTGTGCACATGCGCTGGTTTGAATGTTACCATCTCTAACTCAAAAGCCTTATTTTGAGCTATCTCAAGAATGTTCTAGATGAAATAAATGACTACTTCATGGAGCAGCTGGGACAAGAACTGACAAGGGGGGGTGGGGAGCTATTTTTAGACCTAATCTTTAGTGGAGCACATGATTGGTGAAAGGTTATGGTGTTAGGGCCACTTGGCAATAGTGATCATAATATGATCAAATTTGACTTGATATTATGGAAATCTACTGTGATATAATTTAGCTTTCATAAGGGAGATGAGAAAATGAGAAAAATGGTTAGGAAAAACTGAAAGGAGCAGCTGCAAAGATCAAGAGTTGGCATGGACATTGATTAAAAATACCATCTTGGAAATCCAGACTAGATGTCCTATACATACCTATACATACCTACATACATATACATACCTATAGTACCTGAATGTAATCCACTTTGAAGCGCTGAAAAAAAAGTGCAAAAAGCAGAATATAAATCTAAATAAATAAATAAATAGATAAATTCCATGTATTAAAAAAATGCGGAAGGAACAGGAAACAGCATAACACTGGCAAGTTAGATGCAAAGCCTCGATAAGGGAGGCAAAGACAGAATTTGAAAAAAGCTTGCTGTGAAAGCAAAATCTCATAATAAAATCTTTTTTAGGTACATTCAAAGAAAAAGGGCTGTGACATAGTCAGTTGGACCATTAGATGATCGAAGGGTAAAAGGGGCACTAAAGGAGGCAATGCCATAGTGGAGAGACTGAATGAATTATTTTCTTCGGTCTTTAATGAGGAAGATGTAAGGCAGGTACCCAGGCCAGAATTGATATAATTCCAAGGAAGTGAAACAAATCTCAGTCAACCTGGAAGATGTACTAGAGCAAATTGACAAATGAAAAAATAGCAAATCATCTGGCCCAGATGATATACATCCCAGAGTGCTCAAAGAATTGAAAAATTAAATTTTAGACCTACTGTTGGTAATCTGTAAATTATCATTAAAATCAGCTATAGTACCTGAAGATTGGCCAATGTAATACTTGTTTTTTAAAAGGGTTCTAGGGGTGATCCAGCAAACTACAGACTGGTAAGCCTGACTTCAGTATCGGGAAAAATGGTTGAAAGTATTCTAAAGAATAAAATTACAAAGCATATTGTTGCGCTGGAGGTGGACCCTTGGCCTGGTGCAGGACTGGTACGGCCCTCTGGTCGGACCCAGAGAGTGCCTGCCACCAGGAGGAGGAGCACAGAAGGAGACAGAGGCTAGCTAGAGCTTCACCAATAACAATCCAGGGTTTCTGCAGGTTGAGCCCTTGGGTACCCGGACCGCCTGGACTTAGGAGGGCCTCAGAGGGTCTCCCGGAGAGGTAACAGAGGGGTGTGCGGCTGATGCAGAAAGGATGGACCAGACCCGAACTGGAAGCTCCGAAGACCTCAGGGAAGGTTCTCCGGGCGAGGCAGGCAGCACCTGCAGGTCTAGTCAGGTGAAGACCACGGGTGGATTCCAAGCAGGTTGGTCTGGTAGTCACAGTAGACCAGAAGAGAGTGTCCGAGTGAAGCACAAGGGTCAGAGCCAGAGTATAAGTCCAGAATGGTCAGTCCGAGCATAGTCAAGGCAAGCAAGGGTCGGTTCCAGGCAGCAGACAAAGAGAATGGTCAGGTAGGCAATGGTCAGTTCCAGGCAGTGGACAAAATAATGGTCAGGCAGGCAGTGGTCAGTTCCAGGCAGCAGACAAGAGAATGGTCAGGCAGGCAGTGGTCAGTACCAGAGATCAGTCCGAGGAGGTGCTATCTGAGTAAGGATACAGGAACACACGGAGATGCTGCCTAATCCTGTTCCAAGTAGTCACTTGGAACAGGATTAGGCAAGCTTATTACACCACGGTGTTGACCTGATTGCCAAGGCGAGGTCCTGGGGACAGGACTTCACTATTTATAGGACCCTCAGGCGATGTCATCAATCTGCGCCCCCTTTGGAATTCCCACGTTTGGCCCTTTAAATTGGAATATGTTGGCTGCACATGCACCTAGGGGGCGGGGCCGAAGCGGCCGAAGATGTGGAGCCCCGACAGGAGCTCCGCTGCGAGGCCTGTGGCGTGGAGGAAGCTGGAGAGAGCCGTGGTGAGTGACGGGGACGGTGGGAGCTGGCAGCAGCAGCAAGACTGGAGCTAGTCGAGGGCAGCGCGAAGTGAGCAAGCCTGGTTACGGTACCCATGCGGCTGGGATGCGCAACACATATAGATAGACATACAGTAGTTTAATGGGACAACTTCAACATGAATTTAGCCAAGGGAAGTCTTGCCTCACCAATTTACTACATTTTTTTGAAGACATGAATAAACATGTGGATAAAGGTGAGCCAGATGATATACTATATCTGGATTTTCAGAAAGCATTTGACAAAGTACCTCATAAGAGACGCTTGAGGAAATTAAAAAGTCATTGGACAGGAGGCAATGTTCTTTGTGGATTGAGAACGGGTTAAAAGATAGAAAACAGAGAATAGAGTTAAATGGTCAATTTTCTCAATAGAGAAAGGTGACTAGTGGAGTGCCCCAGGGATCTGTACAATTTCATAAATTGCCTAGATATGGGAATGAGGTGATCAAATTTGCTGATGATTCAAAATTATTAAAAGTTGTTAAATCACAAGAGGATTGTGAAAACTTGCAAGAGAAATTTGCAAGACTGGGAGACTGGACATCTAAATGGCAGATGACATTTAATGTGAACAAGTGGAAAGTGATGCATGTAGAGAAGAACAATCCAAATTATAGCTATAGCTACACAATGCAAGGTTACACTTTGGAAGTAACCACCCAGAAAAATAATCTAGGCATCATCATGGATAATATGTTGAAATCCTCTGCTCAGTGTGCAGCAGCCAAGAAAACCAATAGAATGCCGGAAATTAGGTAAGAAATGGAGAATAAAACAGAAAATATCATAATGACTCTGTATCACTCCATGGTGTGACCACACCTTGATTATTGTGTGCAGTTCTGGTCACTGAATCTCAAAAAAGACATGGCAGAATTAAAAAGGTACAGAGAAGGGCGACCAAAATTATAAAAGGGATGGAACAATTCCCCTATGAGGAAAGGCTAAAGAGGTTAGGGCTCTTCAGTTTGGCTGAGGGGAGATATGATAGAAGTCTATAAAATAATGAGTGGAGTGGAATGGATAAGTGCAAATCAGTTGTTTGCCCTTTCAAAAAGTACAAAGACTAGGGGACATTCAATGAAGTTATTAGATGATACATTTAAGACAAATAGGAGAAAAAAACATTTATTCAATGAATAATTAAGCTCTGGAATTTATTGCCATAGGATGTGATGACATCTATTAATATAGCTGGGTTTTAAAAATGTTTATACAAGTTCCTGAAATAAAAGTTCATAAACCATTATTAAGGTGGACTTGGGGAAGTCCACTACTTATACCTGGGATAAGTAGCATGGTATCTATTAAACTTTTGGGATCCTGCCAGGTACCTGTTACCTGGATTTGCCACTGTTGGATTCAGGATACTGGGCTTGATGGACCTTTGGTCTGACCCAATATGGCAAATCTTATGTTTTTATGTTCTATGATATATAAGTACTTGTTGATCAAATGGACTTTTCACCCTCTGTCCATCATTGAAAGGGGAACGTCTTGATCATGTGTGCATATGTTCAATCATAAACCACTTCCGAGGGACAACCTTGACAATTGATCATTTTATATTTTTTCTACTTGCACTTAAAATAGCATATTGCTCAGTCCACTACATATAAATCCATGATAAGATGTTGAACTGAGCTTATGCAGAAAAATGGCCCAAGGGAAGATAACAAGGAATCACTCTTGGAACCTTATTATTGGTGTTATCGATATTCTGATATTATTGCATGATTTTTTTTTTAATATACATTACCTTGAGTTTCTGTTAGGTGATTAAATGAAGGTAAATAGATAAATAGATTTAAAAAGTGTATTAGTCCAATGAAATGATATCTCTTATTTGCAGTTGTTTATTTCTGTTTATTTATATTGACTAACATAACAGCAATTTACTTAATTTTAAAAATAATGCAGCATAAAAAAATGATATATAGCTATTTGTTCTATTACCTTGGAATCAGGTTGTTTAGTGCACTGGGACAAAGTCAAATATCCCCTGAGCCAGCCTGAATACCTTTTATGCAGCATGATAAAAACGCCGCAGGCTGTTCATCTCTATTTGCCCATTTACATGGCTCAGGAATTTTGCAGAATTGATATCTACTGTATGAGAATAGATATGTGGCAGCGCAACAGGTCTGAACTTTGTCCTAGAAATTTTATATAAATATGAAAATTGCTTTAAAAATGCCCTGGTTTTCTCCATACAACCTAATGGTGACAGCCTCAGGTTGACCAGCTGCCATTTTGCAAGCCCAGAGCAGTGGGGCAGGAGCAATAGGGGATCTCTGCTGCCCCAGAACAATGGCAGAACTACAATGAGGGAAGGGTTGAGATGGGATAGGTCTGGGGAAGTCTCGAGGGCATTTGTTTTAGCATGCTTGATGGGTGGGGTAAGAGGCCAGTATCCAGACCTAGACTTTTGGATTTTTTTAATCATTAGAATTTGGTTGTTAGTGGCTGAATGGACAAGGGTGGGTGAATTAGGGCATTTCTTTTAGTGGGATTGGTGGATAGTGGAGGGGGCACTTTGCTTTGGTTTCCTGTTGTGTTTATTTTGTTTGGTGTAATGGGAGGGGGTTGGGAGTGTGGGGGGGTCAAGCTGTGGAGGGGGTAGAGCATGCTGGAGGTGGGCATGTGCTAGGATTGGTTTAGGGAAATGGGTCAGGCGTGTACTTGCCTGGGTAGGTGACAAGGGGGTGCTGGAATTGGCCTGGAGCAGGAGGTAAGGATTGCTGGGGGTGGGGGGGAGAAGCTAATGCTGGGGTTGGGGTATGCTGGGGTGGGAGAAGGGAATGTTGTGGTCAGTCTGATGCAGGGGATCAAGAGTGCTAAGATGAGGCTGGGGAACTGGAGCAGGATGTGCTGGAGTCAGGTTGGAGTGAAAAGCAAAGGATAGGGGTCAAGCTGAGGAGAGTGTGCTGAGGCTGGACTGGGACAAGGGGCAGGATGTGCTGTGGATTGAGCTAGGGAGATAGATGGGAGCCTCTTGGGGCTGGGCTAGCGAGTATGGGAGTGCTTAGGTCAGGCTAGTGAGGGGGCTCAATAGGTCAGATTGTGGGGGTCACAATGTGCTGGGGAGAAGGAGGAAGGGAGAGCTGGATTGGGGCTGAGGAAGGGGGATCAGTGTGCTAGGCACGGGCTGAGGAGAAGGGAAAGAAGTGCTGGGGAATAGCTGAGGAAGGTGGAAGAAAATGTGGGTTCTGACTGGAGAGGAGGATAACGAATAGAGGAATTTCAATAGGTTTCAGCTAGTACAATTTAGTAGTCCCAGAAAGGTTAAAATTCCAGCTGAAAAGGCTTGACTCTCTAGCAGTACTCAGCTTGATAAAAGATACTACGCATAGTCACCAGATTCAGAAGCCAAAAAAGGACTCCAGAAAGGAAGAGACTCTGTAGAATGTACCGCATTTTCCTTTCTAAAGGGATAAACAGAAAGTCCTGCACAGGAGTGGATTGGAAAGCTGAAACTTCCATTTTGGGGGGAAAAAAAGCCCAAACTTCTATGGGTCTCCCACTTCATACACACACAGGACTCCAGTTGTTGCAGGGGACTTCACACACAACCATGCTAGTACTGGACACACCCAACAACTTCATATCACTGCACAGACAGAAACAAAGCCCCCCAAAACTGTATGGAGCACCTGATTCTTTTGCACAGGGGCTGTGAAAATAACAGTTAGCAGCTCATGCTGTCTTTTCATACTTACTTCAGTCGTCAATAGGCTATTCTATAAGGCTATTAACACTCTGTCGACATCACTTCCTGCCTAATCCAATGCCTTCTCTATGTTCCATATATATGTTATTCATCTCATTCAAAAGAGTATTCAACCCGGAGCACAGCTGCATATCAGTGAGCAGCCATGACTCTTCCATGGTCTCTTCTGCTGTTGCAGACATAAGGAGAGCTAACAGAACGAATCAACAGTAACTGAGAAACCTGGATCAACTGTGAGGGAAGTAGAGGTCGCAAGCGGGTGAGTCTCAATTGGAGAGTGTCTCTGAAATGTCAGTCCTAGAAACTTTATTTCTTTTGCTATCCTGTCAGCCATATAGGCCCTTGAGCAGCAGGGCAATGAGATCAACACTGCCAATTTTATCGTCCTGTGCTGTAAAGATAGAGGCTTTCTTCTACTTAAGTCCCGATTGGTTACATCACACCTCGACCTGATGGTGAGAGAGCAAGCCAGAGATGCAGAGCATGATTCTTTCTGCTCTAATCTCTGAAAGGTACGTTGGTTGCACATTTGGTTACTAGGGTTTGCTATATTATTTCATGCGTAATATTTGAAACATTTCTTGAAATACCGGAACCGCTTTGACATCCACAGTTATATGTTTAGGAGTTCAGATTGTCAGCCAGAAGCAAAGCAAAATGTCTGTTGAGGACAGGCTCCTCTCCACCATGGAATAGGTAGGATTGAATAAGGTCAAGAATGTTACGAGCCATGTCTGTCGAGAGAGAGAGGTGAAAACTGCCAGGCAACATTAAATGAAAAAACAATATATAAGTATGGATGTCAGGTTTACTTATCAGATGCCTCCATGGCTGAGTGGTCTAATGCGCTTTTCTCTTCTCTGTGATTTGTGTTTGGGACTCCTGATGGAGTCGTGGGTTCAAATCCCACTTCTGACTTTCTGATTCTTGAATTTGTTGCTTTGGTCTTCAATTGGCTTTACTTTCTAATGGAAAAAAAATATGTGATTTGTGTTTGGGACTCCTGATGGAGTCGTGGGTTCAAATCCCACTTCTGACTTTCTGATTCTTGAATCTGTTGCTTTGGTCTTTCAATCGGCTTTTCTTTCTAATGGAAAAAAAATATTTTTCCTAACCAAAGACTGTCCCTTTGAAGTCCCAACATTTTGAAAACTTCCTTTCCGTTTTGCTCCTACCCAAACCTAAGACGTGGCAATCACCGAGACTGCCTGCTTCCAAGTTCTTATCGACCTGTACTCAAAAATCTCCTCCATAGCTTTTTATTTTTTAAACCATCAGAGTGATGGCCCATCCCTGCATAATGGCAGCCCCAACCCCTTAAGGTAGAAATACTCCTACAGAGAAATTTCAAAGGAGAATGCCAGCGTGAAACAGCTGAAATGGAGCTCGTCAAAAAATGTAACACCATCGCCCCGGCCTCGTGACTCACCACAACTATCTGTGAAAATAACAGTTAGCAGCTCATGCTGTTTTTTCATACTTACTTCAGTCGTCAATAGGCTATTCTATAAGGCTATTAACACTCTGTCGACATCACTTCCTGCCTAATCCAATGCCTTCTCTATGTTCCATATATATGTTATTCATCTCATTCAAAAGAGTATTCAACCCGGAGCACAGCTGCATATCAGTGAGCAGCCATGACTCTTCCATGGTCTCTTCTGCTGTTGCAGACATAAGGAGAGCTAACAGAACGAATCAACAGTAACTGAGAAACCTGGATCAACTGTGAGGGAAGTAGAAATCGCAAGCGGGTGAGTCTCAATTGGAGAGTGTCTCTGAAATTTCAGTCCTAGAAACTTTATTTCTTTTGCTATCCTGTCAGCCATATAGGCCCTTGAGCAGCAGGGCAATGAGATCAACACTGCCAATTTTATCATCCTGTGCTGTAAAGATAGAGGCTTTCTTCTACTTAAGTCCCGATTGGTTACATCACACCTCGACCTGATGGTGAGAGAGCAAGCCAGAGATGCAGAGCATGATTCTTTCTGCTCTAATCTCTGAAAGGTACGTTGGTTGCACATTTGGTTACTAGGGTTTGCTATATTATTTCATGCGTAATATTTGAAACATTTCTTGAAATACCGGAACCGCTTTTGACATCCACAGTTATATGTTTAGGAGTTCAGATTGTCAGCCAGAAGCAAAGCAAAATGTCTGTTGAGGACAGGCTCCTCTCCACCATGGAATAGGTAGGATTGAATAAGGTCAAGAATGTTACGAGCCATGTCTGTCGAGAGAGAGAGGTGAAAACTGCCAGGCAACATTAAATGAAAAAACAATATATAAGTATGGATGTCAGGTTTACTTATCAGATGCCTCCATGGCTGAGTGGTCTAATGCTCTTCTCTGTGATTTGTGTTTGGGACTCCTGATGGAGTTGTGGGTTCAAATCCCACTTCTGACTTTCTGATTCTTGAATTTGTTGCTTTGGTCTTCAATCGGCTTTACTTTCTAATGGAAAAAAAATATGTGATTTGTGTTTGGGACTCCTGATGGAGTCGTGGGTTCAAATCCCACTTCTGACTTTCTGATTCTTGAATTTGTTGCTTTTGTCTTTCATTTGGCTTTACTTTCTAATGGAAAAAATATTTTTCCTAGCCAAAGACTGTCCCTTTGAAGTCCCAACATTATGAAAACTTCCTTTCCGTTTTGCTCCTACCCAAACCTAAGACATGGCAATCACCAAGACTGCCTGCTTCCAAGTTCTTATCGACCTGTACTCAAAAATCTCCTCCATGGCTTTTTATTTTTTAAACCATCAGAGTGATGGCCCATCCCTGCATAATGGCAGCCCCAACCCCTTAAGGTAGAAATACTCCTACAGAGAAATTTCAAAGGAGAATGCCAGCGTGAAACAGCTGAAATGGAGCTCGTCAAAAAATGTAACACCATCGCCCCGGCCTCGTGACTCACCACAACTATCTGTGAAAATAACAGTTAGCAGCTCATGCTGTTTTTTCATACTTACTTCAGTCGTCAATAGGCTATTCTATAAGGCTATTAACACTCTGTCGACATCACTTCCTGCCTAATCCAATGCCTTCTCTATGTTCCATATATATGTTATTCATCTCATTCAAAAGAGTATTCAACCCGGAGCACAGCTGCATATCAGTGAGCAGCCATGACTCTTCCATGGTCTCTTCTGCTGTTGCAGACATAAGGAGAGCTAACAGAACGAATCAACAGTAACTGAGAAACCTGGATCAACTGTGAGGGAAGTAGAAATCGCAAGCGGGTGAGTCTCAATTGGAGAGTGTCTCTGAAATGTCAGTCCTAGAAACTTTATTTCTTTTGCTATCCTGTCAGCCATATAGGCCCTTGAGCAGCAGGGCAATGAGATCAACACTGCCAATTTATCATCCTGTGCTGTAAAGATAGAGGCTTTCTTCTACTTAAGTCCCGATTGGTTACATCACACCTCGACCTGATGGTGAGAGAGCAAGCCAGAGATGCAGAGCATGATTCTTTCTGCTCTAATCTCTGAAAGGTACGTTGGTTGCACATTTGATTACTAGGGTTTGCTATATTATTTCATGCGTAATATTTGAAACATTTCTTGAAATACCGGAACCGCTTTGACATCCACAGTTATATGTTTAGGAGTTCAGATTGTCAGCCAGAAGCAAAGCAAAATGTCTGTTGAGGATAGGCTCCTCTCCACCATGGAATAGGTAGGATTGAATAAGGTCAAGAATGTTACGAGCCATGTCTGTCGAGAGATAGAGGTGAAAACTGCCAGGCAACATTAAATGAAAAAACAATATATAAGTATGGATGTCAGATTTACTTATCAGATGCCTCCATGGCTGAGTGGTCTAATGCTCTTCTCTGTGATTTGTGTTTGGGACTCCTGATGGAGTCGTGGGTTCAAATCCCACTTCTGACTTTTTGATTCTTGAATTTGTTGCTTTGTTCTTCAATCGGCTTTACTTTCTAATGGAAAAAAAATATGTGATTTGTGTTTGGGACTCCTGATGGAGTCGTGGGTTCAAATCCCACTTCTGACTTTCTGATTCTTGAATTTGTTGCTTTGGTCTTTCAATTGGCTTTACTTTCTAATGGAAAAAATATTTTTCCTAGCCAAAGACTGTCCCTTTGAAGTCCCAACATTATGAAAACTTCCTTTCCGTTTTGCTCCTACCCAAACCTAAGACGTGGCAATCACCGAGACTGCCTGCTTCCAAGTTCTTATCGACCTGTACTCAAAAATCTCCTCCACAGCTTTTTATTTTTTAAACCATCAGAGTTTTGGCCCATCCCTGCATAATGGCAGCCCCAACCCCTTAAGGTAGAAATACTCCTACAGAGAAATTTCAAAGGAGAATGCCAGCGTGAAACAGCTGAAATGGAGCTCGTCAAAAAATGTAACACCATCGCCCCCTGCCTCGTGACTCACCACAACTATCTGTGAAAATAACAGTTAGCAGCTCATGCTGTCTTTTCATACTTACTTCAGTCGTCAATAGGCTATTCTATAAGGCTATTAACACTCTGTCGACATCACTTCCTGCCTAATCCAATGCCTTCTCTATGTTCCATATATATGTTATTCATCTCATTCAAAAGAGTATTCAACCCGGAGCACAGCTGCATATCAGTGAGCTGCCATGACTCTTCCATGGTCTCTTCTGCTGTTGCAGACATAAGGAGAGCTAACAGAACGAATCAACAGTAACTGAGAAACCTGGATCAACTGTGAGGGAAGTAGAAATCGCAAGCGGGTGAGTCTCAATTGGAGAGTGTCTCTGAAATGTCAGTCCTAGAAACTTTATTTCTTTTGCTATCCTGTCAGCCATATAGGCCCTTGAGCAGCAGGGCAATGAGATCAACACTGCCAATTTTATCATCCTGTGCTGTAAAGATAGAGGCTTTCTTCTACTTAAGTCCCGATTGGTTACATCACACCTCGACCTGATGGTGAGAGAGCAAGCCAGAGATGCAGAGCATGATTCTTTCTGCTCTAATCTCTGAAAGGTACGTTGGTTGCACATTTGATTACTAGGGTTTGCTATATTATTTCATGCGTAATATTTGAAACATTTCTTGAAATACCGGAACCGCTTTGACATCCACAGTTATATGTTTAGGAGTTCAGA
Source organism: Rhinatrema bivittatum (assembly GCF_901001135.1). Taxonomy (NCBI): domain Eukaryota; kingdom Metazoa; phylum Chordata; class Amphibia; order Gymnophiona; family Rhinatrematidae; genus Rhinatrema; species Rhinatrema bivittatum. The sequence continues at coordinate 91,638,622 of NC_042624.1, forward strand.
TTGTCAGCCAGAAGCAAAGCAAAATGTCTGTTGAGGACAGGCTCCTCTCCACCATGGAATAGGTATGACTGAATAAGGTCAAGAATGTTACGAGCCATCTGTCGAGAGAGAGAGGTGAAAACTGCCAGGCAACATTAAATGAAAAAACAATATATAAGCATGGATGTCAGGTTTACTTATTAGATGCCTCCATGGCTGAGTGTTCTAATGCTCTTCTCTGTGATTTGTGTTTGGGACTCCTGATGGAGTCGTGGGTTCAAATCCCACTTCTGACTTTCTGATTCTTGAATTTGTTGCTTTGTTCTTCAATCGGCTTTACTTTCTAATGGAAAAAAATATGTGATTTGTGTTTGGGACTCCTGATGGAGTCGTGGGTTCAAATCCCACTTCTGACTTTCTGATTCTTGAATTTGTTGCTTTGGTCTTTCAATTGGCTTTACTTTCTAATGGAAAAAATATTTTTCCTAGCCAAAGACTGTCCCTTTGAAGTCCCAACATTATGAAAACTTCCTTTCCGTTTTGCTCCTACCCAAACCTAAGACGTGGCAATCACCGAGACTGCCTGCTTCCAAGTTCTTATCGACCTGTACTCAAAAATCTCCTCCATAGCTTTTTATTTTTTAAACCATCAGAGTGATGGCCCATCCCTGCATAATGGCAGCCCCAACCCCTTAAGGTAGAAATACTCCTACAGAGAAATTTCAAAGGAGAATGCCAGCGTGAAACAGCTGAAATGGAGCTCGTCAAAAAATGTAACACCATCGCCCCGGCCTCGTGACTCACCACAACTATCTGTGAAAATAACAGTTAGCAGCTCATGCTGTCTTTTCATACTTACTTCAGTCGTCAATAGGCTATTCTATAAGGCTATTAACACTCTGTCGACATCACTTCCTGCCTAATCCAATGCCTTCTCTATGTTCCATATATATGTTATTCATCTCATTCAAAAGAGTATTCAACCCGGAGCACAGCTGCATATCAGTGAGCAGCCATGACTCTTCCATGGTCTCTTCTGCTGTTGCAGACATAAGGAGAGCTAACAGAACGAATCAACAGTAACTGAGAAACCTGGATCAACTGTGAGGGAAGTAGAGGTCGCAAGCGGGTGAGTCTCAATTGGAGAGTGTCTCTGAAATGTCAGTCCTAGAAACTTTATTTCTTTTGCTATCCTGTCAGCCATATAGGCCCTTGAGCAGCAGGGCAATGAGATCAACACTGCCAATTTTATCGTCCTGTGCTGTAAAGATAGAGGCTTTCTTCTACTTAAGTCCCGATTGGTTAAATCACACCTCGACCTGATGGTGAGAGAGCAAGCCAGAGATGCAGAGCATGATTCTTTCTGCTCTAATCTCTGAAAGGTACGTTGGTTGCACATTTGGTTATTAGGGTTTGCTATATTATTTCATGCGTAATATTTGAAACATTTCTTGAAATACCGGAACCGCTTTGACATCCACAGTTATATGTTTAGGAGTTCAGATTGTCAGCCAGAAGCAAAGCAAAATGTCTGTTGAGGACAGGCTCCTCTCCACCATGGAATAGGTAGGATTGAATAAGGTCAAGAATGTTACGAGCCATGTCTGTCGAGAGAGAGAGGTGAAAACTGCCAGGCAACATTAAATGAAAAAACAATATATAAGTATGGATGTCAGCTTTGCTTATCAGATGCCTCCATGGCTGAGTGGTCTAATGCTCTTCTCTGTGATTTGTGTTTGGGACTCCTGATGGAGTCGTGGGTTCAAATCCCACTTCTGACTTTCTGATTCTTGAATTTGTTGATTTGGTCTTCAATCGGCTTTACTTTCTAATGGAAAAAAAATATGTGATTTGTGTTTGGGACTCCTGATGGAGTCGTGGGTTCAAATCCCACTTCTGACTTTCTGATTCTTGAATCTGTTGCTTTGGTCTTTCAATCGGCTTTTCTTTCTAATGGAAAAAAAATATTTTTCCTAACCAAAGACTGTCCCTTTGAAGTCCCAACATTATGAAAACTTCCTTTCCGTTTTGCTCCTACCCAAACCTAAGACGTGGCAATCACCGAGACTGCCTGCTTCCAAGTTCTTATCGACCTGTACTCAAAAATCTCCTCCATAGCTTTTTATTTTTAAACCATCAGAGTGATGGCCCATCCCTGCATAATGGCAGCCCCAACCCCTTAAGGTAAAAATACTCCTACAGAGAAATTTCAAAGGAGAATGCCAGCGTGAAACAGCTGAAATGGAGCTCGTCAAAAAATGTAACACCATCGCCCCGGCCTCGTGACTCACCACAACTATCTGTGAAAATAACAGCTAGCAGCTCATGCTGTCTTTTCATACTTACTTCAGTCGTCAATAGGCTATTCTATAAGGCTATTAACACTCTGTCGACATCACTTCCTGCCTAATCCAATGCCTTCTCTATGTTCCATATATATGTTATTCATCTCATTCAAAAGAGTATTCAACCCGGAGCACAGCTGCATATCAGTGAGCAGCCATGACTCTTCCATGGTCTCTTCTGCTGTTGCAGACATAAGGAGAGCTAACAGAACGAATCAACATTAACTGAGAAACCTGGATCAACTGTGAGGGAAGTAGAGGTCGCAAGCGGGTGAGTCTCAATTGGAGAGTGTCTCTGAAATGTCAGTCCTAGAAACTTTATTTCTTTTGCTATCCTGTCAGCCATATAGGCCCTTGAGCAGCAGGGCAATGAGATCAACACTGCCAATTTTATCGTCCTGTGCTGTAAAGATAGAGGCTTTCTTCTACTTAAGTCCCGATTGGTTACATCACACCTCGACCTGATGGTGAGAGAGCAAGCCAGAGATGCAGAGCATGATTCTTTCTGCTCTAATCTCTGAAAGGTACGTTGGTTGCACATTTGGTTACTAGGGTTTGCTATATTATTTCATGCGTAATATTTGAAACATTTCTTGAAATACCGGAACCCGCTTTGACATCCACAGTTATATGTTTAGGAGTTCAGATTGTCAGCCAGAAGCAAAGCAAAATGTCTGTTGAGGACAGGCTCCTCTCCACCATGGAATAGGTAGGATTGAATAAGGTCAAGAATGTTACGAGCCATCTGTCGAGAGAGAGAGGTGAAAACTGCCAGGCAACATTAAATGAAAAAACAATATATAAGCATGGATGTCAGGTTTACTTATTAGATGCCTCCATGGCTGAGTGTTCTAATGCTCTTCTCTGTGATTTGTGTTTGGGACTCCTGATGGAGTCGTGGGTTCAAATCCCACTTCTGACTTTCTGATTCTTGAATTTGTTGCTTTGTTCTTCAATCGGCTTTACTTTCTAATGGAAAAAAATATGTGATTTGTGTTTGGGACTCCTGATGGAGTCGTGGGTTCAAATCCCACTTCTGACTTTCTGATTCTTGAATTTGTTGCTTTGGTCTTTCAATTGGCTTTACTTTCTAATGGAAAAATATTTTTCCTAGCCAAAGACTGTCCCTTTGAAGTCCCAACATTATGAAAACTTCCTTTCCGTTTTGCTCCTACCCAAACCTAAGACGTGGCAATCACCGAGACTGCCTGCTTCCAAGTTCTTATCGACCTGTACTCAAAAATCTCCTCCATAGCTTTTTATTTTTTAAACCATCAGAGTGATGGCCCATCCCTGCATAATGGCAGGCCCAACCCCTTAAGGTAGAAATACTCCTACAGAGAAATTTCAAAGGAGAATGCCAGCGTGAAACAGCTGAAATGGAGCTCGTCAAAAAATGTAACACCATCGCCCCGGCCTCGTGACTCACCACAACTATCTGTGAAAATAACAGTTAGCAGCTCATGCTGTCTTTTCATACTTACTTCAGTCGTCAATAGGCTATTCTATAAGGCTATTAACACTCTGTCGACATCACTTCCTGCCTAATCCAATGCCTTCTCTATGTTCCATATATATGTTATTCATCTCATTCAAAAGAGTATTCAACCCGGAGCACAGCTGCATATCAGTGAGCAGCCATGACTCTTCCATGGTCTCTTCTGCTGTTGCAGACATAAGGAGAGCTAACAGAACGAATCAACAGTAACTGAGAAACCTGGATCAACTGTGAGGGAAGTAGAGGTCGCAAGCGGGTGAGTCTCAATTGGAGAGTGTCTCTGAAATGTCAGTCCTAGAAACTTATTTCTTTTGCTATCCTGTCAGCCATATAGGCCCTTGAGCAGCAGGGCAATGAGATCAACACTGCCAATTTTATCGTCCTGTGCTGTAAAGATAGAGGCTTTCTTCTACTTAAGTCCCGATTGGTTACATCACACCTCGACCTGATGGTGAGAGAGCAAGCCAGAGATGCAGAGCATGATTCTTTCTGCTCTAATCTCTGAAAGGTACGTTGGTTGCACATTTGGTTATTAGGGTTTGCTATATTATTTCATGCGTAATATTTGAAACATTTCTTGAAATACCGGAACCCGCTTTGACATCCACAGTTATATGTTTAGGAGTTCAGATTGTCAGCCAGAAGCAAGCAAAATGTCTGTTGAGGACAGGCTCCTCTCCACCATGGAATAGGTAGGATTGAATAAGGTCAAGAATGTTACGAGCCATGTCTGTCGAGAGAGAGAGGTGAAAACTGCCAGGCAACATTAAATGAAAAAACAATATATAAGTATGGATGTCAGCTTTGCTTATCAGATGCCTCCATGGCTGAGTGGTCTAATGCTCTTCTCTGTGATTTGTGTTTGGGACTCCTGATGGAGTCGTGGGTTCAAATCCCACTTCTGACTTTCTGATTCTTGAATTTGTTGATTTGGTCTTCAATCGGCTTTACTTTCTAATGGAAAAAAAATATGTGATTTGTGTTTGGGACTCCTGATGGAGTCGTGGGTTCAAATCCCACTTCTGACTTTCTGATTCTTGAATCTGTTGCTTTGGTCTTTCAATCGGCTTTTCTTTCTAATGGAAAAAAAATATTTTTCCTAACCAAAGACTGTCCCTTTGAAGTCCCAACATTATGAAAAATTCCTTTCCGTTTTGCTCCTACCCAAACCTAAGACGTGGCAATCACCGAGACTGCCTGCTTCCAAGTTCTTATCGACCTGTACTCAAAAATCTCCTCCATAGCTTTTTATTTTTTAAACCATCAGAGTGATGGCCCATCCCTGCATAATGGCAGCCCCAACCCCTTAAGGTAAAAATACTCCTACAGAGAAATTTCAAAGGAGAATGCCAGCGTGAAACAGCTGAAATGGAGCTCGTCAAAAAAATGTAACACCATCGCCCCGGCCTCGTGACTCACCACAACTATCTGTGAAAATAACAGCTAGCAGCTCATGCTGTCTTTTCATACTTACTTCAGTCGTCAATAGGCTATTCTATAAGGCTATTAACACTCTGTCGACATCACTTCCTGCCTAATCCAATGCCTTCTCTATGTCCATATATATGTTATTCATCTCATTCAAAAGAGTATTCAACCCGGAGCACAGCTGCATATCAGTGAGCAGCCATGACTCTTCCATGGTCTCTTCTGCTGTTGCAGACATAAGGAGAGCTAACAGAACGAATCAACATTAACTGAGAAACCTGGATCAACTGTGAGGGAAGTAGAGGTCGCAAGCGGGTGAGTCTCAATTGGAGAGTGTCTCTGAAATGTCAGTCCTAGAAACTTTATTTCTTTTGCTATCCTGTCAGCCATATAGGCCCTTGAGCAGCAGGGCAATGAGATCAACACTGCCAATTTTATCGTCCTGTGCTGTAAAGATAGAGGCTTTCTTCTACTTAAGTCCCGATTGGTTACATCACACCTCGACCTGATGGTGAGAGAGCAAGCCAGAGATGCAGAGCATGATTCTTTCTGCTCTAATCTCTGAAAGGTACGTTGGTTGCACATTTGGTTACTAGGGTTTGCTATATTATTTCATGCGTAATATTTGAAACATTTCTTGAATACCGGAACCGCTTTGACATCCACAGTTATATGTTTAGGAGTTCAGATTGTCAGCCAGAAGCAAAGCAAAATGTCTGTTGAGGACAGGCTCCTCTCCACCATGGAATAGGTAGGATTGAATAAGGTCAAGATGTTACGAGCCATCTGTCGAGAGAGAGAGGTGAAAACTGCCAGGCAACATTAAATGAAAAAACAATATATAAGCATGGATGTCAGGTTTACTTATCAGATGCCTCCATGGCTGAGTGGTCTAATGCTCTTCTCTGTGATTTGTGTTTGGGACTCCTGATGGAGTCGTGGGTTCAAATCCCACTTCTGACTTTCTGATTCTTGAATTTGTTGCTTTGTTCTTCAATCGGCTTTACTTTCTAATGGAAAAAAAATATGTGATTTGTGTTTGGGACTCCTGATGGAGTCGTGGGTTCAAATCCCACTTCTGACTTTCTGATTCTTGAATTTGTTGCTTCGGTCTTTCAATTGGCTTTACTTTCTAATGGAAAAAATATTTTCCTAGCCAAAGACTGTCCCTTTGAAGTCCCAACATTATGAAAACTTCCTTTCCGTTTTGCTCCTACCCAAACCTAAGACGTGGCAATCACCGAGACTGCCTGCTTCCAAGTTCTTATCGACCTGTACTCA